>NC_042623.1:180051245-180167829 GCF_901001135.1 Rhinatrema bivittatum
CCTGGGTTGTGACTCCGCACCAGCGGGTGGAGACAGAGCAGAACTTGTGGGCGGAGCCATATATAAGCCCCTGTGCCAATCACAGCCCCTCAGTCATACGTAATGTCAAAGCAGCAATGCAACCAAGTAACAAACTGGCTAGAAAAATTCAAACTAACATCGAAAAACTCCAACTTGAACTGGGCTCCCCAACCGGGAGAGCTAAAACAAGCGAACAGCAGAACTTAAGAAATTATGAGCGGACTCTCCGTTACTGTAGCGAAGCCCTGCGGGTGGGGATCCTGGACTGATCCTTGGTACTACAGGAAACGAAAATTATCAGGTAAGAAACTAATTTTCCTTTCCCTGTACGTACCAGGATCAGTCCAGGACACCTGGGATGTACCAGAGCAAACCTACCGAGGGTGGGAAGCAGAGAGTCCCGCTCGGAGTACCCTCTCTCCAAATCCCCCGGAATCGGTAGCCCGGACATCCAATCGGTAATGCCTGATAAAGGTATGCATGGACTTCCAGGTAGCCGCCCTGCAAATCTCCTGAGGCGATACCTGTGAAAGCTTCTGCCCAGGACGCAGCCTGGGAACGAGTCGAATGAGCCCGAAGACCCACCGAAGCGGCTTACCCTTTACCAAGTACGCTGAATCAATAGCCTGTTTAAGCCAACGCGCAATCGTTGTGCGGGACGCTGCGGCTCCTTTCTTTGGCCCTGAGAACAAAACGAACAGATGGTCGGTTACCCGGAACGGATTAGTAACCTCCAAATATGAAGAAGAGACCTTCGCACATCCAGCTTTCGCAGTTCTTTGAACTGGGGATCAGTGGACTCCCCGACCGTGAAGGCCGGTAACTCCACTGACTGATTGACGTGAAAAGACGACACCACTTTAGGAAGGAAGGAAGGAACCGTCCTCAAGGATACTCCGGAATCGGAAATCCGCAAGAACGGTTCCCTACAGGACAGCGCCTGCAATTCGGAAATACGCCGAGCAGAGGCAATTGCCACCAAAAACACCGTCTTCAAAGTAAGGTCCTTAATAGTTGTACGCTTCAATGGCTCAAAGGAGCGGAGCTTAGAGCGGAAAGAACCCAGTTAAGGTTCCAAGACGGACAGGGGGGACGCAATGGAGGACGGAGGTGTTTTGCCCCTCGAAGAAAACGGGCAATATCAGGATGAAAAGCCAGGGAGGTTCCTTGGACCTTACCCTGCAAACAACCAAGAGCCGTCACCTGGACCCGTAGCGAACTGCACGCCAAACCTTTGGTCAGACCGGCTTGAAGAAACGTTAGAATATCTGAGACTGAAGCAGAAAAGGGATCCAACCCTCGCTGCACGCACCAATCCTCAAAAACCGTCCAGACCCGGACATAAGCAAGAAACGTAGACTGTTTCCTGGACTCAGCAAGTAGCTATCACCCGCGTCTGAGTAACCTTTTTTCTTCAGACGATTCCTCTCAAAAGCCATGCCGCGAGACAGAAGTGATCCGCATCCTCCAAACAGACGGGGCCCTGACGTAGGAGCCCCGCGAACCCTGGAGACGAATGGGTAATGACACTGACAACTGGATGAGATCTGCGAACCACGGACGAACGTGGCCATTCCGTGCCACCATGATCACATGGAACGGGTGCAACTCTATGCGCCGAAGAATCTTGCCTATCATCGGCCACGGGGGAAACACATAAAGAAGTACATCCGTCGGCCACGGAAGTAACAGCGCGTCGACGCCTTCTGCTCCCCGTTCTCGACGCCGACTGAAGAATCGTGGAGCCTTCGCGTTGTGCCATGTGGCCATAGATCCATGTGAGGAACTCCCCATGTCCTGCAGATGAGCCGAAAGGCTTCGTCCGCCAACTCCCACCTCTCCGGGATCGAGGTGATGACGACTTAGAAAATCTCGCCTGTACATTGTCGACCCCGGCAATGTGAGAGGCTGCTATGTTGCTGAGATTTTGTTCTGACCAGGTCATCAAGAGCTGTGCCTCCGCAGCCACCTGTGGACTCCGTGTCCCTCCTTGTCGATTGATGTAGGCTACGGTGGTTGCGTTGTCCGATAGTACTCGGACCCGCCTTTCCGCTTAGTAACGGTGAAAAGGCTTGAAGAGCTAGGCGGACCGCTCTGGTCTCTAGCGGTTGATAGACCACTGTGTTTGAGACGCTGTCCATAGCCCCTGGACCGACCTTCCTAGGCAAACTGCTCCCCAGCCGGAGAGACTGGCATCCGTGGTCACTACCGTCCATTTGGGTACCAGCAGGGACACTCCACAAGATAGATGCTTGAGTCGAGCCACCAGTGGAGGCTGGATCTCGCTTGGCCCTCGAGTGGAAGAGGCAGGAAAAACTCCTCCGAGACCGGCCGCCATCGGGATAGTAAGGACGACTGCAACGGCCGCAGATGAGCGAACGCCCAGGGAACCAAGGCTAGAGTAGAAGCCATCGAACCCAGGACTGTCAGATAATCGCAAACTCGAGGAGTGTGAAGAGAGAGAGCAATCGCCGCACCTGAGACTGTAGCTTGTCCCTGCGTTCCTGGGACAGGATCACTTTGCCGTGCCTTGTGTCGAATAGAGCTCCGAGGTATTCTAGGGTCTGAGTCGGTTCCAGTTGACTCTTGCTGAAATTGACCACCCAGCCTAGAGACTGTAAACACCTGGAGGACTCTGGCAACTGCTTGCTGACACAGAGGCTTGGATTTTGCGCGAATCAACCAATCGTCCAGGTAAGGATGAACCAGGAGACCTTCTCGGCGTAGGTGTGCCGCTACTACCACCATCACTTTTGGTGAACGTGCGAGGAGCGGTCGCGAGACCAAACGGTAGCGCCCGGAACTGAAATGTCCGCCCCAGAATGCAGAACCGTAGGAATTTCTGGAACTCCGGCCGAATTCCCACGTGCAGGTACGCCTCCGTGAGGTCCAGAGAAGGCCAAGAATTCGCCCGGCCTTACCGAAGCAATACCGAACGAATCGTCTCCATCTTGAAGTGAGGAACGCGTAGGCATCTGTTTACGCCTTTGAGGTCCAAGATCAGCCTTACGTGCCGTCTTTCTTTGGGACTATGAAGTAAATGGAAGTAACGGCCTTCGCCGCGCTGATGGATCGGGACCGGAACGATAGCTCCCAAGGCTTTCCAAGCGCCGGATGGTGTCTAGCACTGCCGCCTTCTTGTCGGAGCTTTGCAAGGAGAGACTAGGAATTTGTCCTGCTGGAATTCGAACAAAATCTAATGCGTAACCGTGTCTTATCACGTCGAGGACCCACTGGTCCGACGTAAACCCTGGCCCAATCCTCGAAAAACCACGTTAACCGTTGCCCCGACATTTGGGATCCTCGTGCAGAGACTGAGGCGAGGATTGGGCCGAACCGCATTTCATTGCGGCCCCTTGTGACCTCCCGCGGGCCGAGGTTCCTCCCTGTTTGCCGAACCGCTTTCCTCGAAAGGATTGCTGCCACTGAGGAGTCCGAGAGGAAGAAGACCTGTACGAGGGACCCGAGGAACGTGGTGGACGTGATTTTCTGGAACCACGGAACCGTTGACCTGGAGGAGAAGGAGGACCGCGGTCTGTACTTATCCTCGGGCAATTTAAACGCCCTGTTCTCTCCTAGGAGAGACCATTATGTCATCCAACTCTTTGCCAAACAGTAAGCTTGCCTTTGAAAGGCAATGCTCCGAGGTTGAGCTTTAGAAGAGCCATCCGCTGACCAGTTCCGTAACCACAAAAGGCGACGTGCCGAAACGGATGCCACCATGGATCTGGCAGAGGGTTCGCAATAGATCATGTAGAGCATCTGCTCCATACGCTATTGCCCGCCTCTAGTCGATCAGCTTGAGACGCCTCCTCCGGGGATAGACCAGCATTCGCCTGAATTACTTGGGCCCGCGCAGGCTAGCCCGCATTGCAAAGTTAGTACAGATGGCGGCCCGCACCCTAGGGCGGAAACCTCAAAAATTTCTTAAGCTGTACTTCCAGCTTCCTGTCCTGGATATCCCTGAGGGCCGTCGCTCCCGTAACCGGGATGGTAGACCTCTTTGTCACCTGCCGAGACTGCCGAGTCCACCTTCGGAAATCTGAGTAGGTCCAGTGCATCTTCAGGGAGTGGGATATAATTTATCCATGGCCTTACTAACCTTCAGTTCCCAGTTCTGGAGTATTCCCATTCTCTAAATAAATATCGGTCGAAGAAAAATGAAAAGGAAAAAGCCACTGCCGGTCCTGTGAGACCTAGCAGAACCGGATCCATGTTGGCTTCCTGACGGACCCCACTGGCGGAGCCTCAATTCCTAGTTCCTGAGAATGGCCGGAATCAAAGGGGTCAGCTCCTCTCTACGAAGAGGCGACCACTTTGGGATCATCCCCTTCCACGGCTTGAGCACCTTTGCTCGCTCCGGGCTGAGAGAGGCCGTCCGCCGCTGTTCCATCGGCCCCCTTCAGGGGCTCTTCAGCGGAATCCGTATCTGTTGCAAGTAGAAAAATCTGACTCCGAGTCCTGAGGGACGTCCCCTCAGAGGCCGCTTCCCTCGCGGGGGATGACGAGCGGATCCGTCAACTTCCTTAGTCTTCCTTTTCTTTGGGGCGTGCTGGCCAGAAACCCCCCTCAGGGGCCCCTCTACGCCTGCGTTACTGCGCTTAAAACTTAAGAACTTTGCGCAGAAGTGCAAAATCTTCAGAAAAAGAACTCGAGTCTGAAAAATCGGGTCCGGAGCCCTCCCGGGACTGAGACCCTCCGGAGCGACCCCCCCAGCACGACCTAACTGCGGAGAAACGCGGGAGGCACGGCAGAATTTCCTGCCGGCTCCCGAGAAATTTCCCTGCCTGTGGCCAAAATGGCCGCCACTCCCGCGCTGAGCGGGAAAAGATCTTGCTTGTCAGTGAGGACACTGGCAGGCGGTGGCGAACGCGCGGTCCGAGAACGGGCCCCCCGAGACGCCCCCGACGAGCCTTCTTCACCCGGGATACACGAGGCACAGAGGCCTTCCCTCGAGAGACGCGCGCGCGCCGAGCCGCAGGCCCGGCAAGCAGAGCCTCGGGGCATAGCGGCGAAAAACGCGGGAACACAAGCAAAAACGGCCTGACAGAAAAAATAAAAATTTAAATAGAAAATAGCACCCCTTGCGACCTGCGCCTCCCCCCCGACGAAAACGGAGCGGCGCTAAGTAGCAGAGAGCCGGCACAAGAAAACAAACAAAAAATTTAAACTTTTTTTTTTTTTTTTTTAATTTCCTACCGCTTGTCGCTGTCCACGGTCCTGAAGCCCTGTTGCAAGAGGGGTGAGTGAACCGGGCTCCCCGGTGTCAACCCCTAACGCTGCTACTAGTAAGCCGGGTCCTCGACCCTAGCAGCGGCCTCAACCAGGGGGGGTGGTCCCCTCAGAACCTCGCAACCCCCCCTGGAGGCAGGGCAGACAGGACACCACTCACTAAAAACAACCAAATTTAAAAGAAAATTAAATTTAAGAGAGAAAATCTGAAAAAAAAACCTGACTAACTACAACAATCAGTGCAGGCAGAGGCTGTGGACTGCACCTGCACCACCTGCTGGAGACCAGAGTAAGACTGAGGGGCTGTGATTGGCACAGGGGCTTATATATGGCTCCGCCCACAAGTTCTGCTCTGTCTCCACCCGCTGGTGCGGAAGTCACAACCCAGGTGTCCTGGACTGATCCTGGTACGTACAGGGAACTTCGGGGCTACACGATGGGGCGCACAAAGGGGCGTGCCCCTTTGTCGCGCTCCTTTGGTGCGTGGCACCTACGGCCCTGCGCGTGCACTTATGGCCCCTCGGCACCCTGGATGACGTCACGGGGCTTGGTTAGCAGCCGAGTGGGGAAGCAGCATGTCGCAGTGGTCCTGGGCCCTTGGAGCAGGTCAAGCAGCTGTAGCAGGCAGGCCTCAGATGGAGACGGAGGCAGTAGACGAGGTTAGTAGTGGCAGAAGAGGAGAATGTTTTGCTCAGCCCAACGAAGAGGTCTCATATGAGCAAATGCCCAAGAGATGAGCTCCAAGTTAGACGCCATGGAGCCGAGAACCTGTAAGTAATCCTAGACCCTGGGCACCTGAGCCTGCAACAGACTTGAAACTTGGGACTGTGACTTGATCACCCGCTCCTCTGTTAGAAATACCTTCTAGATCCGGGTATCAAAGCACAAGCCCAGAAAACTCAAGACTTCAGAGGGTAGGAGGTGCTCTTGGAAAAGTTCACTATCCACCCCAACGAACTCAAGCGGTGTGTGCAACCACCAATTCCACTGCCTGCCTGCCAAAGGTCCTGGCTACTTTGACTGAATCAACCAATCATCGAGATACAGATGCACCAACACGCCCTCCTTCCATAGGGCCCACTGCCACCACCACCACCATAACCTTGGTGAAGGACCGCGGCACCATCACTAAACTGAACTGAAGGGTGTGCAAATTGAAAATGTTCTCCTAGGATCATGAAACCATAGAAACATTTAATCATCTGGGCGGATCCTGATGTGCAGATATGCCTCAGTCAGATCCAAGGAAGGCCAAAAACTGCCTTCTATGCACCACTGTGATGACAGACCACAATGTCTCCATGCAAAATCAAGGAACCTGAGAGCATGATTCACTTTCTTCAGGTCACGAATTGGATGAAATGTCTCTTTCTTTTTGGGAACTATAAAATAAATAGTATAAACGTCCCTTCCCTCGCTCGTGCAGGAGGAATGGGAACTATGGCTTCTAACATCGCAGGCATCGAGAGTCTGAAGTACTATGCGCTTCTTTTTCTGCTGATGCACAGGGAGGACATCATAAAGAGGACTTCTAAGGGGCCGAGTAAACTCTAAAGCCTAACCATGTTCTATCATGCTTAGAACCCACCGGTCCGACGTGATCGAGGCCCCACTCCTCGTAAAATTGATTAAGATGACCCTCATTACAGGGATTGAGGAGTGAACCCGTCTCGCTTCATTGTGCAGGCTTTGCTCCTTCAGACCTCTGGCTGGGGCCATCCCTGCCTGGTCTACGAGCTCGAAAGGACTGGTTCCAGGCCTACGACCTCCCCGAGGCTTGCCTTTGCCCAGCTGTTGGAGCTCTGTTTGCCTAAAATGCCTCTGGGCCAATACCGAGAAGGCACTGTGAAAGACCTTGGGCCCCTTTGGCTTGTCCTCAGGCAACTTGTGCACCTTATTATCACCAAGCATTTTATAAGCTGCTCCAGATCTCCCCAAAAAGAGCTGCCCCTAAGTGGCAAGGCTTCAAGCTGGCCTTTGAGGAAATGTCCGCTGACCAATTCCACAACCAAAGAAGTCTCCTAGCTGAGGTTGCGGACATTATCGTTCTGGAAGAAGTACAGATGAGATCATATAAGGCATCCATGCTATAAGCGACTGCGGCCTCCAGATGCTGTGCCTGCTGAGACTCCGAGGAAGATAAATACCTGTCCACTTGCAACTGCTGCAACCAATGCAGGGATGCCCAGAGCATAAAACTACTGCAAACCACAGCCCATATGCCCAGCACCGACACCTCAATATCTTTTTAAGGTGCACCTCAAGCTTCCTATCTTACATATCCTTCAGTGTATCTGCTCCAGCAATGGGAAAGGTCATCTTCTTTGTGACCGCATAGGCAGCGGCATCCACCTTCGGAACTCGCAAGAGCCCCAGAGTGTCCTCGGGCAGTAGATACACAGCTTGTACATTGCCCTGCTTACCTTGAGGCCAGTCTATGGAGTATCCCACTCCCTGGCCAGCAACTGCTTCACTGAGCTATGAAAAGGGAACGTCTTGGCCAGACCCCGCAAGCCTGCCATGACAGAGTCCACCTCCTCCTGGTCAGTATTTCCTTGAGGGACCCGCAATGCCCAGCTCCACCAGGACATGTGGAATCGAGGGGTCCCAGCTCTTCCTTCTGAAAGAGGCGAAGCACCTTTGGATCATCACCTTCCAGCGCTGGAAAAGCCCCAGATCAGAGTCCCAGAGAGCCATCACCTGGGGACAATCCCTTCTCAGATTCTTCAAAGGAGGCATTGCTGGCGGCCACCAATGCCAATTGGGCCTGGATCCCAGGACCCAGGCACCTTGGCCCTCTTCTTGGGTGGAGGGCCCCACTACCTTGTGTTTGCAAGAAAGCTGGGCCGTAGCCTGATGTGCCAGAAAAGCCTTATGCATTAGGACAACAAACTCTGGAGAAAAAGGAGCAAAGGACTCTGAATCCTCTGCCAGAGGATCAGAATCATCCTCAGACTGCTCTGCATGGGCCCTCCGGGCCTCACAGGGCTGATTTCTCAGCGGGAACGGGTCCTCAACCTCCTGCAGCGTGGCTTTTGGCCCCCCAGACCAGCACCACACAGAAGACACTGCCGTAGCCCCTCCCAATGTGCCATTTCCACCAGGGAGGCATCGGAAACAACAGCCAGGGTCGGGAGAGACAGGTGGACACCTCCCCACACTCAGCACACCGAACTTCGCTCGGCATCACTAAATACGCTGAATAATTTTGTATCATCTGCAAATTTGATTACCTCCTTCGTCATATTTCTTTCCAGATCATTTATAAATATATTGAAAAGCACCGGTTCCAAGTACAGATCCCCGAGGCACTCCACTGTTTACCCTTTTCCACTGAGAAAATTGACCATTTAATCCTACTCTCTGTTTCCTGTCTTTTAACCAGTTTGTAATCCATGAAAGGACATCACCTCCTATCCCTTGACTTTTAGTTTTCTTAGAAGCCTCTCATGAGGGACTTTGTCAAACGCCTTCTGAAAATTCAAATACACGAGATCTACAGGCTCAACTTTATCCCACGTTTATTAACCCCTTCAAAAACATGAAGCAGATTTGCGAGGCAAGACTTCCCTTGGGTAAATCCATGCTGACTGTGTTCCATTAAACCATATCTTTCTATGTGCTCTGTGATTTTGCTCTTTAGAATTGTTTCCACTCTTTTACTGGCACTGAAGTCAGGCTCACTGGTCTATAGTTTCCTGGATCACCCCAGGAGCCCTTTTTAAATATTGGGATTACATTGGCCACCCTCCAGTCTTCAGGTACAATGGATGATTTTAATGATAGGTTATACATTTTAACTAACAGATCTGAAATTTCATTTTTGAGTTCCTTCAGAGCCCTGGGGTGCATACCATCTGGTCCAGGTGATTTGCTACTCTTTAGTTTGTCAATCTGTCCTACTACATCTTTCAGGTTCACAGGGATTTGGTTCAGTTCACCTGACTCACCCTTGAAAACCATTTCCGGAACTGGTATCTCTCCAACATCCTCATTAATAAACACAGAAGTAAATAATTAATTTAGTCTTTCTGCAATGGCCTTATCTTCCCTAAGAGCCCCTTTAACCCTTCAGTCACCTAATGCAGTGGTCCCCAACCCTGTCCTGGGGCCACCAGCCAGTCGGGTTTTCAGGATATCCGCAATGAATATGCATGAGAGAAAACTTGCATGTATGGAGGCAGTGCATGCAAATTTTCTCTCATGCATATTCATTGCGGATGTCCTAAAAATCCGACTGGCTGGTGGGCCCCCAGGACAGGGTTGGGGACCACTGATCCAATGGACTAACTGAATTCCTCACAGGTTTCGGATATATTTAGAAAGTTTTTATTATGAGTTTTTGCCTCTACGGCCAACTTCATTCCAAATTCTCTCTTAGCCTGCCTTATCAATGTTTTATACTTAACTTGACAATGCTTATGCTTTTTCCTATTTTCTTCAGATGCATCTTTCTTATTCTTTTTGAAGGATTTTTTTTGGTTAAAATAGCCTCTTTTGGGGGGGGGGGAGGAGCCAATATGGCTGCTTGCTAGCAGCGCGTTTCAGAAGCTCCCGCAAAGTTTCTACTTTGCTTGATCTTGTTGAACTATGCTTCCTAAACGAAAAGGGAAGTGAGGGTCTTTCCCTTTCCCGCGGGACAACGGACCATCCCCAAATGCGCTCTCGTTTACCCGAAACAGGAGGAGCCGCTCCCGCTGATGAGCCCGGTAAGGGAGCCTCCGTTCTCACCTGGGGAACTTTCGCTGAGCCCTCCTACGCTAAAGGACTCCACAAGCGATTTCATCAAGCCTGCCGCTGGAATCTGCGTTGGCGCGCCGAGAATGGAAAGCTCGGAGGAAGCCATTGAGGGAGCAGAAACAAGCAGTGTAGCACGAGGAAGAAACATCTTGGCAAAGAAGCGATTCAACTCCGATATCGGTGACATTTTGAAACCAGATCACTCCAGGGGCGGTAAGACCATCCTGATTACTACTACAATGTTGCTTCGTTGTTGGTTTCTACATCTATACAGGAACATCGGCCTGAGCTGGCTTTACCACCTAAACCCGCTGTGGTTACTTTGGACGCCCTCTGGGAATTGATGGCCCATCAGAATTTGGCCCTGCTTAGCTGCATAACACAGATTACTTAGATTTCATCAAGGTTAGATATTGTGACTCAAGATCATGATACTAGATTAACTGAGCAAATAAATAAGATACAAATGCTTGAGAATCAAGTGAAAGAAATACAAAACGTTCAGTCAGCTACAATTCACGATTGCACTATCCTCAATAAGAAAACAGAGTTGCTGGAAATCCGCCTAAGACACTTTAATTTAAGACTATTACATTTTCCCAGGATAGTAGGTGAACAATCAAGAGTTACCCTGCCGCAGATACTTGAATGAGATTCTACAAATTCCTTCGGATAATATACCACCCTTTAATAAGGTTTATTTTCTACCTTTCTCTCGTTCCAAAAAACAATATGATACATAACCATAACCATATACTGCCTTTTGCTCCTGCTGCAATTTGTCTATTACAATGCTTGCAGTACCTACAAAACTCACATCTGTAGCCCTCTGTCCTTACCTGCAGACCCCCAGCTGCTGCTGCAGAATCTCCTTGCTGTCCAGCTGATCCTGGACCTTGGAAAGCTTACGCTGCAGGCTGCTGTTATTTTTCAAAGCCTGCTCCAGATTCAGGGCAAGTTTCTTATTGTCCTCTTGACAGATGCCCAGCACTCTCCGCAAGGACTCTACCTAGATATCAGAAAAAGGGACAGGTTTCCAACAAGGCCTTTCCCTTTTTCTATGTTTGAATATCAGTAACATAGTCACACAGTAACTGACAGCAGAAAATGACCCAAGTGGTCCATCCAGTCTTCTCAGCAAGCTTTAATTATTTATTCTTTTAATTTATTTATTTGTATTCTGTTAATGTAGTAACTGCAGCTCTGTGTAGATTACCCCCATGCCTTTTGTCAAGGTTAGTAAGTGCTGCTGCGTGCAGGTTACCCCCATGCCTTTGTCAAGGTTAGTAAGTGCTGCTCCGTGCAGGTTACCCCTTAATTTCATGTCAATCCTTTAAGCCACTAGGGATCCTCTGTGTTTATCACAAGCTCTTCTGAATTCCATTCTACGACTCCCAAAGTTTAATTCCAGGACTGCTGAAAATCCTTGATAGGTTAAAGTGATGGCTCTTCTCCCGATATTACCTAATCGTACCCCAGAATCAACTCTGTTCACTTACTACTGAGGAGCAGCTAGGGAGCTGCAGTTGAAGCAGCAGGAGCTGAGGTGCAACAGCACCGCATCACCAAGCACAGCCAGAAAAGGAGCCTAAGAAAAGTCATCTTAGGAGCCACATAATAATCAAGGGTGGTAAGAGAAGCAAGTGAAAAGGAAAGGAGTGGGAATAGAGAAGAGTTGTGGAAAGGAGGCAAGAATGGAAAATGAGATCAGGGCGGGGAAGATGCAGCGGAGTTAGGATGCAGATCACATATCGTTTTCCAGCATTCATGGTAGTGGCAGAAATCACAGATAGGATCAGGCAGCCACCTCTGGCAGTGCACATCTCTGAACCATCAGGTGATTAGATAACACCGCGTGAAGTCCCTCACTACCCTAGTCTCAGGTTTGCTAATGAGCCCAGAAGGAACAGCAGGTAGGCCAGGGAGACAACAAAGAAACGCTCGGAAGATAAAACGTGGGAACCAATGGTCTAATGACACTGCTCTCCTCTCCCCTCCCTGATACCTGACTGTGCTGCTGGGCTTCTGCCGAGTGCAGTCTGGCCTGGCACTGCTCCAGTTCTGCCTCCAAGTGCTGTGTCCTCTGCTGGCTCTGGAACCTAAGCAAAGAGAATCTGTCACTGGGAACAAAAGACCCTTCAGTAAAGGGGGGTGGGGTCGTGCAGGGGGCAGGCAGGCCATACCTGTCTCTTCTCAGACTGCTGATCTCAGAGTCCTTGCATCCCAGCTCCGTCTGCAGCTTCTCCACGGTCTTTTGCAGTGTGCTGTGAGATGCCAGCACGTTCTCCAGCAAAATGGACACTTTGCTGTTGTCTCCCTTCATGTCCACCAGCTGCCGCTGCAATGTGCTGATCTAATGCACACAAAGAGCACTGTCCTATCATTCTCAAATAAAGGGGTCACTTCTGACCATTCCTACTAAAGGTGAAAAAAGAGCCGTGCATGTGAGTATGAATGCTGGAATATCAGGAGTGAGGAACACTGGCAGAACTGTGTATACGTATGAGGATCTCAGTACTGGAATAGCAGGGAATGCTGCGGGACAGAAGTGAGGTGCATTGGCAGAACTGTGTATACATATGAGGATCTCAGTACTGGAATAGCAGGGAATGCTGCGGGACAGAAGTGAGGAACATTGGCAGAACTGTGTATACATATGAGGATCTCAGTACTGGAATAGCAGGGAATGCTGCGGGACAGAAGTGAGGAACATTGGCAGAACTGTGTACACATATGAGGATCTCAGTACTGGAATAGCAGGGAATGTTGCGGGACAGAAGTGAGGTGCATTGGCAGAGCTGTGTATACGTATGAGGATCTCAGTACTGGAATAGCAGGGAATGCTGCAGGACAGAAGTGAGGTGCATTGGCAGAGCTGTGTATACGTATGAGGATCTCAGTACTGGAATAGCAGGGAATGCTGCGGGACAGAAGTTAGGTGCATTGGCAGAACTGTGTATACGTATGAGGATCTCAGTACTGGAATAGCAGGGAATGCTGCGGGACAGAAGTGAGGTGCATTGGCAGAACTGTGTATACGTATGAGGATCTCAGTACTGGAATAGCAGGGAATGCTGCGGGACAGAAGTGAGGTGCATTGGCAGAGCTGTGTATACGTATGAGGATCTCAGTACTGGAATAGCAGGGAATGCTGCGGGACTGAAGTGAGGTGCATTGGCAGAGCTGTGTATACGTATGAGGATCTCAGTACTGGAATAGCAGGGAATGCTGCGGGACAGAAGTGAGGTGCATTGGCAGAGCTGTGTATACGTATGAGGATCTCAGTACTGGAATAGCAGGGAATGCTGCGGGACAGAAGTGAGGTGCATTGGCAGAGCTGTGTATACGTATGAGGATCTCAGTACTGGAATAGCAGGGAATGCTGTGGGACAGAAGTGAGGAACACTGGCAGAACTGTGTACACGTATGAGGATCTCAGTACTGGAATAGCAGGGAATGCTGTGGGACAGAAGTGAGGTGCATTGGCAGAGCTGTGTATACATATGAGGATCTCAGTACTGGAATAGCAGGAAATGCTGTGGGACAGAAGTGAGGAACATTGGCAGAACTGTGTATACATATGAGGATCTCAGTACTGGAATAGCAGGGAATGCTGTGGGACAGAAGTGAGGTGCATTGGCAGAACTGTGTATACATATGAGGATCTCAGTACTGGAATAGCAGGAAATGCTGTGGGACAGAAGTGAGGAACATTGGCAGAACTGTGTATACATATGAGGATCTCAGTACTGGAATAGCAGGGAATGCTGCGGGACAGAAGTGAGGAACATTGGCAGAACTGTGTATACATATGAGGATCTCAGTACTGGAATAGCAGGGAATGCTGTGGGACAGAAGTGAGGTGAATTGGCAGAGCTGTGTGGGGTGTAGGGAGGAGCAGTCTCAGTATTTGAACAGCAGGAGGTGCTTCAGGGCAGAAGTGAAGTGCATTGGCAGAGCTGTGTGCACCTGGAAGCAAAGCTGTATATTCTTTTTTTTTATGACTTCACCTATGTATGTCATATGCAGAAACTGCATAGCCAGTATACTTCTGTCAAAGCTAACAAAATATAGCCATAAGCTCCTACTAAATCAGCTAAAATTAATTAACATTTTTTACCTTCATAAAGATAACATACTTAATACAAATGTAATGCTGGTTAAACTCACAATAAAACAGATGTACTCACTTTAGAAAGGAGAGTGTATAACAAACCAACATTGCAAAAATAAACAGGCATAAGAGTTAAGACACTCCTGTCTCACCTTTTTTTTTTTTTTTTATTAATTTAATGGTAGCTTGAAAAGTTTTCTTCTCCCATGAGCTTCTTGACTGGTGGAACATACGTAAAGGAAAAGAAATTATCAGCTAAGACTTAATTTCTCCTTCCTTGTCCTACGCTCCACCAGTCCAGAGCATATGGGACGTACCAAAGCCCATATTCTAAGGGCGGGTAGACACTAAACTCGCTCCTAAGAAAATTACCCCATATATGGGGCACCTTGCTTGGCGGGAATATCTAACCTATAATGTCTTACGAATATACTTAACGTAATTCAAGTAGCTGCCTTACAAATATCAACAGGATTAACCGTGCCCTATTCAGCCCAAAAAGAAGCTTGTGCTTGTGTTGAGTGAGTGGTTAACAAGTTTGGAGTTTGTTTCCTCTGTAATAAATATGTAGAAGCAATGGCTTTTTTAATCTACCATGAAATAGTTGCCTCTGAAACAGCCTTACCCCCTTTCATGGGCCATTGAAAAGCACAAACAATATTTCTGACTGAAAAAAATCTTTTCTAACCTGCAAGTACCTCAAGAAATATCTCTTTACATCTAAGAAGTGAAAAGCCTCCACTGATCCCTTATAGTCCGACTTATTAAACAAAGGCAAAATGATTTTCTGATTTAAATGAACAACCGAAACCACCTTGGGCAAAAAGGATAGTATTGGCTTTTAGATTACTAAATCTTTATTGAACCTCAAGAAAGGAGCTCAACATGAGAATTACTGTAACTCAGAAAGTTGCTCAAGAGGTTGAAAAGGAGGTTGAAAAGGAGCTGCTGTCATGGCTCGTAATACCAAATTTAGATTCCACAAGGGAACCTCCGGCCTACCCCCCCCCTCTCATAGGCAACCCCTGTCCTTCCCCCTTACGATTCTGTTATGAGCCTTGACTTTCAAATTTTTGTATATTATATTGTATATAAGTTGACATTATTAAACAGCTACTAAACCATTATTAAACAGCTACTAAACCAAATGGAGCTAGTCATCAACATAGAGAAAACTGAATTCCTCCATCTTGAACGAAAAAACATGACAGTCATCCAATCCCCGATCCTACTAAAAAACCATCAGAAAATTGGAATAGCCGAGAAAGTACGGAACCTCGGTGTAATAATAGACACAGAACTTAGCCTCAAACAACACATATAATTAAAAGTCAAAGAAGGATATGCCAAACTAATGGTCCTCAGGAAACTTAAACCGTTACTAAATCAAACTAACTTCCGAACTGTCCTACAAGCTTTAATATTTGCCAGCACTGACTACTGTAATGCCCTACTATTAGGATTACCATACACGACATTAAGACCACTCCAAATACTCCAAAACTCAGCCACAAGAGTTTTGACAGAAAAAAGAAAAAGAGATCATATAACTGAAACACTGGCTGAACTACACTGGCTGCCAATTGAATACAGGGTAAAATATAAAACCCTTTGCACTATACATAAACTAATCCGTGACGAAAAAGCTGAATGGCTAAACACAGCACTCCGCATCCACGTCCCACACAGAAACCTGAGATCTGCCAACAAAGCCCTACTAACCATCCCCTCAGTCAAAACTCAAGTCAGAGAAAGAGCACTATCATTGGCCGGAGCGATACTATGGAATACCATTCCCATAGAGATAAGACTACAGAGAGATTTCAAGACTTTCAAAAAGAGCTTAAAGACATGGCTCTTTAGAGAAGCCTTTTCACAAAGAGAGCGAGAGAGAGAAAAACGCTGAAAGCTGTACACATAAAATCTTCATACAGCACTAGCACATTATATGTATGTACGTCATGGTTTGTCTATTGCACCTTTTAAATTAAATGTATAATTTAACAGACTTTATCTTAGTCACAGGTCAGATTAATCATCACTGAACTTTTAGCCATTACTATGAAATGATGTTACCAAGATCATCAGGCACCTCCGTTACTAATAATGGGAACAGTTGCATGTACAATTTACTATATGTGCCTATATGTAAACCGTTATGACGGTATTCTACTAAACGATGGTATAGAAAAGATTGTAAATAAATAAATAAATAAATAAATAAATATTGCTCATTATATTGTATATACCTCGGTACAATGTTTCTCCCTACACCCCAGCATATTATTTTAGTTCTATTTTAACTTTCTACTCTGCCTGGCTTTAGATCTTGTTGTTTCTTTATCCCCTCCCCTGCTCCTGTTATTTGTACTTTTCCACCTGTCAGTTCTAATGTAAACAGGTATGATGATGCACACTAATGTCGGTATATAAAAGCTATCAATCAATCAATCAACCAATCAATAAATAAGCTTTACTTCCTGAAGAAAAACGAGAAATATCCTTATGGAAGATAAAGATAAGCCTTTAATTCTGACCCTAAAACAGGCAATCGCTGCTACTCGAACTTTTAAATGCTAAGCCCTTGTTGAGACCTCTTTGTAAAAAGGTCAGAATATTGCCAATCTGAGAGCACCAAGGGGAGCAATGGATCTCCTTCTAATATGACTCAAAACATCTCCATAGTCTCACATTAGCCAATGAAGTGGATAACTTCTTTGAGTTTAACATTGTTTTAATAACTGAGAGTGCTTAATCCTTCTTAACTACCTTTGCCTTCTCAAGAGCCACGTCATAAGCAAGTATGGAGAGGGGTCTTCCATCAAGATTGATCCCTGATGAAGTAAGACCCCTGCTCGCTGGCAGATGTAATGGACTGTCTACTGACAGCCTACTTAGATCTGCATACCAGGGCTTTCTTGGTCAATCTGGAGCTACCAGAATCACATAAGCTCTCTCCTTCTCTATTTCCTTATTACACGACTTAACAATGGCCAATTTTGAATCAGTGTATCTATAGCCCTGCTGCCATTTTCCTTTCAGTGGCTGAAGAACCTCAGTACCCTTGAAGTCTGCTTTGTCACCATTTACTCTATCAGCATTTCTCCCCACCTCTGCACTATCATTTGGAACGCCAAATGGCTTAGTTCTCACTCGCCTGGATCTATTATGTTTCTGCTCATATATTCTGCCTGTACATTTTCCTGTCCACCTATTGCAGAGTAGAAAATTGAAACAGATTCTTCTCTGCCCACAAAGGGGCCAATGCAATAAAAGACGCGCAGAGAAAAGGGAATGTGTCAGGGCCCAGTCCCAAATCTGAGAGGCTTCTTGACAAAGGAGATACGAGCCCGTACCTCTCTGCTTGTTCAAGTACCACATGGCTACTGTATTGTCCATTTGAATCAGAACAGTCTTGTGTGAAAGGCAGTCCTTGAATGCATGCAGCGCATAACATATAGCTCAAAGTTCCAGGAAATTGATTTGAAATGTTGCTTCGAGTTTTGTCCAAGTACCCTGGGTCTGGAGATTGTCTATGTGAGCTCCCCAACCCAAGGTGGATGCATCTGTAGTTAAAGTTATCTGTGGGACTGGTTGTTGGAAGGGTAGGCCCTTGCGCAAGTTGTCCTTGTTCGCCCACCATAGTAGAGATAAACGTAGACGGTGGGTTACTTGAACTGGAGAATGCAGTGGTTGAATGGCTTGGATCCATTGTGATCTTAAAGTCCATTGGGTTACTCTCATGGCTAGTCTTGCCATAGGAGTAACATGAACTGTGGAGGCCATGTGGCCTAGTAAGGTTAGAAACTGATGAGCTGTTGCTTGTTTCTTCGAATGTAGCGAGTTTGCCAATAGGGGAAAGTGTCTCTGCCCGATCCTCGGGTAGGAAAGCTCTTGATAGGATAGTGTTCAATTCTCCTCCTATGAATTGAAGCAGGTGAGACAGAATTAGATGGGACTTTTGACAATTGATGAGAAAGCCCATGGAGTGAAGTAGAACAAGCCAGAGCTCCTTGTTGAGATTGAATTCTGATTAGCCAGTCGTCTAGATAAGGGAAGACGTGGACACTTTCCTTGTGTAAGTGTGCTGCTATTACTGCCATGCTTTTTGTGAATACTCTGGGAGCTGAAGCGAGTCTGAATGGTAGTACTCTGTACTGGAAATGTTGGTGACCCATTAGGAAGCGCAGGTACTTGGGATGAGGAGGGAATATTGGAATGTGAACGTAAGCATCTTGTAGATCCAGAGAACAAAGCCAATCTCCTGTTTGAAGAAGTGGAAGCATGGTGCCCAGAGAAACCATCCTGAACTTTTCTTTCTTCAGAAATTTGTTGAGATTTCTGAGGTCTAGGAAGGGCCATAGGCCTCCAGTTTTCTTTGGAATGAGAAAATAATGGGAGTAGAATCCTCTGCCCTGCTGAGTCCGGGGAACCAGTTCTACGGCTCTGGCTCTCAGAAGGGTGGATAATTCTGCTTGTAGACGAATTATGTGATTTTCGCTTAGTAGGAGAGGTCTTGGAGGAGAATCTCTTGGAATTGAGAGAAAATTGAGTTGGTAACCTCGAGATATTATTGAGAGTACACATTGGTCTGTTGCTATCTGTACCCAATGGTTGTAAAAGGATGAAATTCAGACTCCTACCGGTAGATCCGGTTGTAGAGATGGTTTTGGTCTCTGGCGGTGGCCTCAAAAGCCTGCAGCCGGTCCCGTCTGCGGTGGAGGTTGAGGCCTAGCAGCTCTAGGTTGTCTGGGCTGAAATCTTTGCTGCGGCCGAGAAGATCTGCCCCTTGATGCTGGAGGGTAATAACACCTCTGCCTATAGAAAGGCCTTTGAGACTCCTTCCTAGGAGGGCGTCGAGATGAAGATGTAGCAGAGTCCTGCGGAACTGTCGACAGTTGACGCAAGGTTTCTGTGTGTTCCTTCAACTGGGCCACAGCGTCCTGTACCTTTGAGCCAAAAAGGTTGTCCCCTACACATGGCAAATCAACCAATTTTTCTTGGACCTCAGGCCTGAGGTCCGAGGCCTTAAGCCATGCTCAACGACGTGCACTTATGCTCGAGGCCGCTACTCTGGAAGCAGTTTCAAAATTGTTGTAGGCGGCTCGGACTTCGTGCCTACCAGCTTCAAGCCCTTTGTGTATTATGGTTTGAGCTGCTTCTTAATATTGCTGTGGTAACGAATTTTAAAGATCTTGCATCTGTTTCCACAGGTTTCTCTGGTATTACGTCATATATAACTGATATGACGCAATCCTTGTATTTAGCATGGCCCCTTGATAGATTTTCCTGCCCAAGGAGTCCAGGAATCTGTGATCCTTGCCTGGAGGAGTGGAGGAATGAGGTCTTATTCATTTAGATTTCTTTTGTGCAGACTCCACCACAACTGACTGATGTGGCAGTTGTGATTTCTGGTATCCGGGGACAGATTGAACCAAATAAGTGGTGTCCACTCTCTTATTTATGGATGGTACTGAGCATGGATACTCCCAGAGTCTGTGCTGTAAGTCTAGCAGAACTTCGTGGACAGGGATGGCCAAGACTTCTTTTGGAGGGTCCACGAACTGAAGGACTTCTAATGTTTGCTGTCTTGTGTCCTCTTCTGATACCAAAGTAAATGGTATGGTGTCTGTCATATCTTTTACAAAATTTGTAAAGGATAAATCTTCCGGTGGAGATTTCTTCCTTTCTTCTGGAGGAGAAGGATCAGACATAAACCCTTCAGAAGAAGTATCTGTATGTCTGTCTTCCTAGGAATCGTAAGGGTCTTCTTGACGTGGAGACGTGGGAGAAGATCTTGAAAGCCTGAAGGACCAGGCTGTGGATCATCCAGTGGTATCCGTCCAGGGACATCTTCTTGTGGCTTGGCTGGAACCGATGTTAGAGCACCGACTTTTGCGTCAAATCTGTTCATCAATATCTGGAACAATGCTAATTCCGGCTGTCCTGGGGCCCCAGGTACTGGCATCGGCATCGATGGAATTGGTTCCGGTATCGGGCCGGGCATCAGCGATGGTAGAGGCATCGGCATCGATGGCCGCCTCTGTGTCAGTGCAGACTTCAGTGTTGGTACCGGCATCGGTGTAGGCACCGGCATCAGCGAGAGCGCCGGCATCAGTGACGACACTGGCATCGGTGTGGGCACCTGCATCGGTGCAAGCACCGGTATCGATGTCGGCAAAGGCATCAACGGTTGCTGGTCCTTTAAGGCTTGGAGCACTGCTTGACAGATAAAATCTGTCAATTCCTCCGTGATAGCTGGTGCAGGCAGAACAGCTGCACGTGGTGGCGGTGGAGGTGTTGATGGTCCTTCCACAGGGCCCTGTGGAGGTACGATGATCGGAGCATCGAGAGGAGGTGAAGGCCTCGGCGTGTCTTGAAGTCGAGGCCATTTTGCGGTCAATTTCTCTGGGGAGAGAAGCGCCTCCGGTATCAATGGGTATTGGTGCCGATGGCGATGCTTCGGACGGTGTTCCGCCGTTGACCTCGTCAATGCTATGGATGGGATCGGCGTTGCATGATCCCCCGAGCCTTCCGGACGACGCTTTTTAAATATTATACGCTTGAAGACTCCAGCCGGAGACGATTGAGTAGACGTGGACGGGGAAGGCAAAAGTTGTAGATGGAATAAATGCTCCATCTTTTCTTGGTGGGCCTTTCTACCCTTCGCGGTCATTTCAGCACACTTGGAACAGGTTATATCATGTTGTGTGACCTAAACAGAGGACACACTCGAGGTGTGGATCTGTAATGGATGTGGTCCGATTACAGTTGGGACATTTTTAAAATCCTGTGGCCATATTTTCGCCGACAGCCGTTGATGAAAATGAGAGAAAATATTTTTTACTTCAAAGAGTAAAAAAGAGACCAAATTTACTCACCAGCCAGTGGTAACACGAGAGATCCCGATATGGGAGAGAATAAGTGGTTTTTAAATCTGATTTTTAGTCAGACAATTTGTGAGAAACTCACACAGGCCCCTGCTCCACGATGCCTACAGCGCGCGGAAAAATGAAGACTGAAGGGAGACCCCTGTGGCTGAGAATATCATGGCATGCTGGGCATGCTCAGTGGGGTCAGAGTGCCAGTCAAATGTTTCTAGAAACTTTGACAGAAAGCTTTCCGCAATAGGGATCCATCAATGATGCCACCCATATGTGAGGGCTAGCATCCTGCTTGTCATGGGATAAATAGCAGATACATATGTACAAGGGATAAATAGCAAGATACATATGTACAAGGCAAGTCATTTCACCCTCCATTGTCTCAGGTACAAACTTAGAGCCTGATACTAAGCATTTTTTCTATACACCCAGATTGGGAAGAAAGCTTTAGTCAATGAGAGCCTTAGATTGCAAGCTCTCTGTGGACAGTATCTGAATACTGCAGTGTCTGAATATAATCAGTTGAAGCAGCTGACCCATCACAAAAGGCAGACTATAAATCAGACATTAAATTAAGAACAGTAGGCATGCACCTACCTTATAGGCAACCTTCAGGTAGTTTTCCTTTGAAAATTACTTACAAGGTTTGCACTTACCTTGCAACAATGTGGGATATTCAAAACTGTCCCCTGTATGTCTATGGGGGGAAACTCTTTGTGCATTGAGCACTATATGGGACTTCCTTCAAGCACTTCATTGTACCTTGTATTTTATAGAGCCAGCTGGGGTAGGATGTTCCTGCAAAATGTTTCCTTCCCCTTTGTATTATACTGGTACCTCAGCAGTGTAAGCAATTCTGACCCTTCCTTTGAGATGTTTTTCAGTGTTCAGACAAATGTTTGTTAAAAGATTTGTTTTCCCAGATACTTTCCTTTTTTGGTCTCTGGCTCCTACCAAGCCGTTCATTGCCACTTTTCTGAGCCTTCTCACCCCATCGGAGGAATATTCAGTGCTCACCTTCTGTCTGTCCTGCTCCTCCACCACCTCCATGAGCCCCCTCATTCTCTGGCACTCCCTCAAGTTCTCATTGCGGGACTGGATCGCCATAGCAAAGTCATCTTCTTTCAGTTCCAGGACAGACTGAGCCTTGTGAATGACAGGAAGAGCATCAGCACATAGTTTGTTTCTTTTCAATGAGGCATTATTTAGTCTTTGAACAGGAAAAAAAATACTAACACTCTGTAACATGACTGAATGTGAATATTCACAAATCAAATCATAACTGAACCTGTGTGTTACAGAAAAGGAAAGAAAGAGACTAAAGGTTATATTGTAAAGCGCTATGCTGAATTAATGTTTGTATGTAAACCGAGGTGATGTTATCTATGTGCCCCGGTATATAAAAAAATCTATAAATAAAATAAATAAATAAAGATCACACCATTTTGCATTTTTCATAAACTTCACCTTTAAATAAAAACTGCCTGCTTTGTACCGGCTGCCAATTAAAGATTATTTGGACTTTTCATGCTTTGAGGGACTTATGACCTGATAACTTGAGTAACAAATTAAACTGGCATATCCCAGGACACCAGATGGGATTAAGATAATTTTTCCATCTTTAAGAGAAATGGGCTGAATTTGGCTGCAATTAGGGCATTCTCAGCTGTTCCCCCACATTGTGGCATTTGTTACCTACAGACAGGCTAGAATAGAATGAATGTACCTGCTGCAAAACGTTACAGACTTGGCTCTTTTCTCAAGGATAGGTGCCAGATGCATGCTTTATAGTTCGGATTGTTTGTTTTTTTTAAAAGTGCCTTTTATGCATAATGGAAGGAGGTAGAAGTCTGCAACTTCACCTATTTATGAGTAGAATTTATTTTAGATGACGGTTTTTGCATGAAGACTATGTCAGTTGGGGTTTATTGACCCCGTGTGAATTGTGTACAAAATTAGTATTTGTATATTGTTTTTGTTCTAGTTTTCTGTATATTATATGCAAAAATGTATACTTACCTGATAATTTCTTTTCCTTCAGTCCTGCAACATCAGTCCAGAATGACAGGGTTTATCGCCCCTTCCTAGCCAATGGAGGCAGATCGCGGGACCTTTTACTGTGACTTTCTATTTAGATGCTACAGGCCAGTTAATGCTCGTATTCCCCTGACAAGAGAGCCTATGAAACCTTTAAATAATTAACTTTATATTTACATTTACAATTACAGATTTGTTCAAAGGCAATTAGAAACATTTAAAAGAGGAACTTTTTTTAATGTTTCTGAAAAACGTTTGTAACACGAAAACTATATATTTTTTAATTTATGTGCTCAATGAATATCTGTATTGAAAATTGTTACCATCTGTGTGGGTTTCTGGTGTAGCAGAACTAAAGGAAATGAAATTATCAGGCAAGTATAAATTTCTCCTTTCTCATCCTGCTACATAGGTCCAGAATGACTGGGAAGCCCAATAATTGTTGGAGGAGACAATTATTCTGGGACGGATAGCAGAGTTGCTTACCTGTAACAGGTGTGTTTGGAGGACCACAGGATGTTAGTCCTCACACCAGGGTGACATCACCGGATGAAGCCCGGCCTGGAAAACATGTGTCAAAGTTTCTAGAACTTTGACTGAGCCTCAATGAGCATGCTCAGGCATGCATTATACCTTGCATCCACCCGGGGTCCCCTCAGCTAGTAACATAGAATTCAAAATAATAAAGGAGAAAAAACCCACGTAGTGGAAACCGAACTCCGCAGGGTGGTGGGCAGGTTTCATGAGGACTGATATCCTGCTGCCCTCGGAGAACACCTGTTACAGGTAAGCAACTCTGCTTTCTCTGACGCCAAGCAGGATGGCAGTCCTCACCCAAAAAGGACCAGCAGGCACAACAACTAGTTTTGTTGGTAACTTGGGGGGGGGGGGGGGGGGGGGGAGTTTGAACAAAAACGGACCCTAGGAGGGAAGAGAGTTGGGTTCTATACTTCAAATTCCGAAGGATAGATTGGCCAAACCTATTGGTCATATCTATTCAAATAGTGCAACGTGAATGTGCAGAAAGAAATTCACATCGCTGCTCTGCAAATCTCCTCCATGGGAACTGTTCACAAGTGGGCCAGTGATGCTGCCATGGATCTAACACAGTGAGCCTTGACATGGCCCCCAAGACGTAATCCTGCCTGGGCATAACAGAAGGATATACAGTCTGCTAGCCAATTAGAAAGTGTTTGTTTGGCTTCGGTGATACCCAACCTATTCCTATCAAAAGGAACAAAAGTTGGGTGGACTGTCTATGGGCTTCTGCCTGCTCCAGACAGAAGGCTAAGGCTCTTTTGTAGTTGAAACTGTGCAGGGCACGTTCACATTGGTGCAAATGGGGCCTGGGAAAGAATGTTGGGAGGGCAATGGACTGGTTAAGATGGAAGTCGGACTACGTTAGGCAGGAACTTAGGGTAAAGTAAGACCACCCTGTCATGGAAAAACTTAGTGTAAGGCAGATAAGTCATTAAGGCCTGGAGCTTGCTGACCCTGCGTGCTGAAGTGACCGCCACCAAACAATATGACCTTCCAGGTTAGGTACGTCAGGTCACAAGACTGCAGCAGCTGATCGGGAGCTTTCATTAGCTGAGCTAACACCATATTGAGGTCCCAAGACACAGAGGGAGGCCTTAGGGGAGGCTTCAATTGAAGCAAACCCTACATGAAACAAAGATTATAGGCTGCACAGAGATGGGTGTACCATCTACATCATGTTGATATATGCCAATTGCACTTAGATGAACTCTAACGGAGTTGGACTTCAAGCCAGCTTCTGATAGGTGTAGAAGGTAGTCAAGTAGTTTTTGTGGGGAGCAGGAAAATGAATCTAGGGCCTTCTGCTCACACCACATGGAAAACCCTCCTCCATTTTAGTCTCTAGGATTTCTAGTGGAAGGCTTTTTGGAAGCCACCAGGATCCTGATAAATTGAGTGGTTGCAATATTAACCTCTCAACAATAGGGCCTGGAGGTTGGGATATTGCAAGCTGCCTCGATCCTGTGTGATGAAATCTGGGGAAGTCGCAGCCTGATCGGTTTCCAGAAGGATATATCCTTGAGGAATGGAAACCAAACCTGTCTTAGCCAATGAGGAGCTATGAGGATCATAGCCTCTTTGTCCTCATGAAGCTTCCAGAGAATCTTTGCTACCAGTGGAGCTGGAGGATACACATACAGGAGACTTTCACTCCAATGCTGGGCAAAGGCATTTCAGGCTAGTTTTCTGTATTTCCTATATAAGGAGCAGAACTGAGGAACCTTCCTGTTCCAAGGCGCTAGGACGAGATCCACACCCAGGCTTCCCATGAAGTGGAAGATCTGATTTGCAACCCCTTGGTGGAGAGACCATTCATGGGGTCTGAAGGCGTGACTCAGTTTGTCTGCTACTATATTCTCCATTCTGGCCAGGTACATGGCCCTGAGCATCATCCCACAGGAGAAGGCCCTTCACCAGATGTCAATCTCTTCCTGACATAAGAACATAAGAAATTGCCATGCTGGGTCAGACCAAGGGTCCATCAAACCCAGCAACAGAGGCCAAACCTGGCAATTACCCAAACACTAAGAAGATCCCATGCTACTGATGCAATTAATAGCAGTGGCTATTCCCTAAGTAAACTTGATTAATAGCCATTAATGGACTTCTCCTCCAAGAACTTATCCAAACCTTTTTTGAACCCAGCTACACCAACTGCACTAACCACATCCTCTGGCAACAAATTCCAGAGCTTTATTGTGTGTTAAGTGAAAAATAATTTTCTCCGATTAGTCTTAAAATGCTACTTCCTAACTTCATGGATTGCCCCCTAGTCCTTCTATTATTCAAAAGTGTAAATAACCGAGTCACATCTACTCGTTCAAGACCTCTCATGATCTTAAAGACCTCTATCATATCCCCCCTCAGCCGTCTCTTCTCCAAGCTGAACAGCCCTACCCTCTTCAGCCTTTCCACATAGGGGAGCTGTTCCATCCCCTTTATCATTTTGGTAGCCCTTTTCTGTACCTTCTCCATAGCAACTATATCTTTTTTGAGATGCAGCGACCAGAATTGTACACAGTATTCAAGGTGCGGTCTCACCATGGAGCGATATACAGGCATTATGACATTTTCCGTTGTATTAACCATTCCCTTCCTAATAATTCCTAACATTCTGTTTGCTTTTTTGACTGCTGCAGCACACTGAGCCGACGATTTTAAAGTATTATCCACTATGATGCCTAGATCTTTTTCCTGGGTGGTAGCTCCTAATATGGAACCTAACATCGTGTAACTACAGCAAGGGTTATTTTTCCCTATATGCAACATCTTGCACTTGTCCACATTAAATTTCATCTGCCATTCGGATGCCCAATCTTCCAGTCTTGCAAGGTCCTCCTGTAATGTATCACAGTCTGCTTGTAATTTAACTACTCTGAATAATTTTGTATCATCTGCAAATTTGATAACCTCACTCATTACAATCCCATACTGTACAATCCCATATCTCCTTGCTTGTTGACAAACCACATAGCCACTTGGTTGTCTGTTTGGATCAGAACAATTTTGTTGGACAGTTGATCTCTGGAAACCCATAGCGCGTATCTGATTGCTCGGTGCTTTGGGAAGTTGATTTGATAAAGATGTTCCTGGGTGGACCATAGACCCTGAGAGCTAAGCCCATCTACATGAGCTCTCCAGCCCAGGGTGGCCACATCCATGGTTAGGACAATTTGGGTAGGAGGACTTTGAAAGGAGATCCCCATTCCACATTTGAAATTATTTGCCATCAGGACAAAGAGCCCCAAAGAGAAAGTGACTAGAATGCGATCCTGGAGGTTCTTGTGGTCTGTCACCACTGCAACCTCAGGGACCATTGGATTTTTCACGTGTCTAAACGTGCCAAGGGAGTGACATGAACTGCTGTGGTCAAATGGCCCAACAGTCTCAACATGTGCCAAGCTGATGCCTATTGGCTCTGATGAATCCCCACCTCAACTAAAGTTGATGGCCCTTTGTCAAGGCAGGAGGGCCTTAGCCTAAGCTGTGTCTAGCAGGGCTCCAATAAAGTCCAATTGAGATGACAGGCTGAGATGGGATTTCAGGTAGTTTATAATGAATCCTAGTATCTCCAAGTACCCAGATGGTCGAGTGCATAGACTTGTCAGCCCCTGCTCGAGAGTTGCTCTTGACCAGCCAATCATCCAGGTACTAGAAACATTAGCTCCCAGTCTGCGAAAGTGTAAGAAAATAAGAACATGCCATACTAGGTCAGACCAAGGGTCCATCAAGCCCAGCCCACTGTTTCCAACAGTGGCCAATCCAAGCCATAAGAACCTGGCAAGTACCCAAAAAACTAAGTCTATTCCATGTTACCGTTGCTAGTAATAGCAGTGTCTATTTTCTAAGTCAACTTAATTAATAGCAGGTAATAGACTTCTCCTCCAAGAACATATCCAATCCACCACCGTGACTAGGCATTTTGTAAAAGACACATGGTGCAGACATGAGCCCAAATGGCAGAATGTGGTACTGGAAGTGCTGCTTTCCCACCACAAATCTGAGATACTTCTGGTGATTTGGGAAGATCTCAATGTGAGTGTAAGTGTTCTTTAGATCCAGGGAGCATAGCCAATTCCTTTTTTGAAAGGAAGTGACCAGGGAAACCATCTTGAACTTTTCTCTTTTGATGAATTTGTTTAAGGTCCTCAGGTTTTTGGAATGAGATGGAGTCTCCCCGTTTTCTTTGGTATCAGGAAGTACCGGGAATAAAATCCCTGCCCTATTTGCCCTGGTGGAATGCTTCCAGCTGTTAAGGGGGAGGAGAGCTCTGCTACTAGTACTTCCTGATGTGCTACTGCTCCCCAGTATTGGCTTGGGGGACAATTTGGTGGTGTACTCAATAGGTTCAATTTGTACCCCTCGTGAATGATGGCAAGAACCCACTGGTCTGAGGTTACACTGGATCATCGGTTTGCAAAGAACCAAAGCTTTCACCCAACCTGGAGGTCCCTCATTCTGTGTATGGGAAACTTGGCTATGTCTCCTGAGATCCAGTCAAAACCCCATCCCAGAAGTTGACTGAAGAGCCAGCCTCGAGTGGCCATGAGAACCCTGATGTGACTGATGAGAACAAGGAAGTAGAGGGAAGTACTTCAGGCAGAAGGACTTTCTGGGCTCAGACTTTGACAACCTCCTGAATGAGGAAGGTAGATCCCGAGTGTCAGTGGAGAGCTTCTACAGAGTCGCACATGGTGGTCCCAGATTTGGACCACTGCATCCCTGACCTTATCTTCAAAGAGGTTCTCTCACATACACAGCATGTCAGCGAGTCACTACTGCACCTCTGGTCTGAGAACTGAGGCCGCAGCCCTGAGAATCTGTGGGCACTAATTCCTGATGCAGAGATCCTCGATGCAGTCTCGAAAATATTGTAGGTCAAAAGGATCTTGTGATTTCCGCTCTCCAGGCCCTTATGCACCAGCAAAAGGAGGGAGTCTTGCTCCTGCTGAGGCAGTTGCTTGGCAACGTCCTGCACCTGCTTCCAGATGTCCCACATATATTGGCTCATGTAGAGCTGGTAGGTTGCTATGTGGGCAATAACCATAGCATCCTGGATCACCTTTCTCCCAAGAGTAACCATCGATCTGTGATCCTTCCCCGGGGGTGTCAAAGAATGGGCCTGAGAGCGTTTGGCCTTCTTGAGAGCAAATTTGACAACCACCGGTTGGTAGGGCAGCTAACGCTTGTCAAAACCGAGAGCCTTTTGGATGAGATAAATTGTGTCCGCCTTCCTGTTCATGGAAGGCACTTTGAGAGGGTATTCCCACATCCTCCGCAGTACCTCCATAAGTATCTCATACACTGGGACTGCCACAATCTCCTTGGGAGGCTCCACAAACTGGAGGATATCTAGCAGTTTGTGTCTGGTATCTTCAGTCATCAATTGAAATAGGATGGCCTCCGCCACCACCCAAATAGGTTAACATAATACTTAAAACATATTAACTCAGGGTTTATAAAGTGATTTGGCTGCGGGAGGAGAGGGCTTCTGCCATAACTGCCACGCTCGGCCTCCTGCACCTGCTGCCTTTCAGCTGAACTAGCAGCTAAGTCCATGCTGGGAAACCCAGCTACTGGACCAAGGAACGCCTCTGAGGGACCATGGAAATCACCTCAGGAATTCTCAACTGGGGGAGGGACTTTTAGGTATCATTGCAGAAGAGCAGGGCTTTCTTTTCCTGAATTTAGAATTTCAAATTTCTCCTTTCAAAAAGCTCAAAGCAATCCCCATAGGGAGATGCACGTCCACCATCTGCTGAAGATGGAGAATACTGGCAGGCTGGGGTCACTCCAGGGTTATATATACTGTGACGTCAGCCTGCTCCAACTCCATCTGCTGGCAGGGGAGCATAAACCCACTGGTCCCAAGTCCATCTCGCTACATGCTAGAAAGCATAATTTTTGTGTGTACAGTTGTGGGGGGGAGGGTGAAGGGCAAGGCTGAAAGGTTTGCTAAGGGTGCTTAATACATTTGCGCCAGCCCTGTGGCCAAGAGTTGATCTTTGGTAGATGTTAGGGATAGCACAGAAGTGTTACATAATACTCTTCTTGTTCTTTGAATACCTGTTTTAACTGAGTCTCCAAATGCTGCACTTGAATCCTGCTGGAGCTAAGCTCTGCATTCATCTAGAATAAAAAAAAATACATTGCTTGATGTTACACTTGAACCTTCATCCCTGGCTTCTTCAGTAGATTGTGCAACCTGCACCTTTGCTGAGCCTACCCCTACACCCCCCCATGAGGATTTTTCTGCCTCACTGGATTTTCTGGCCTTCACCAGCTCAAAGAGAACTTTTTATCTTTCCTGCTGTTTTTCTAGAACTTGCAGGCCAATTACCAGATCTTTCAGACTCCCCCTGCACCTTTCCTCGGTTCCTCCCTGAGAACTACCATATTTCTCTATGCAAAGAAGTTCCTCCATTGAGCAACTTTCTTCTCCGCAACACCTTTTACTTCCCCCATAAAGCTGCAGGGCCTCACCCCTCTCTTCTTTTGGGAACCTCTGGGACCTACTGCCTCACCTGATTGTACTTGGTCTCTAGGGCTGTGTTCAGTTTGCGAAGTTGTGTACTCTCCGAGTGAGCGTCTGCCAGGGACTTCAGGTCTGCCTCCAGCTGTTGCACTTTATTCTAATTATGAACAGAAAGGCATTCATGAAGATAGGGAAAGACAGCAGATCACAGCTCACTCAGTGCAAAGAGGGAGAGGAAGTAGATCAGATGTATACAGCTGTGGCTCAGTGTGGAAAGGAGGAGAGAGCTGACCAGACCTTACTCAGCTATCACCTGTACTCAGTGCAAAGAGGGAGAAGGAGCGAGAGGGAGCGAGAGCAGGCCAGACCTCATTCGACTATCACCTGTACTCAGTGCAAAGAGGGAGAAGGAGCGAGAGCAGGCCAGACCTCACTCAGCTATCACCTGTACTCAGTGCAAAGAGGGGAGAAGGAGCAAGAGCAGGCCAGACCTCATTCGGCTATCACCTGTACTCAGTGCAAAGAGGGAGAAGGAGCGAGATCAGGCCAGAAAAGGGATTAAAGCCTTTCTGTGTGCATCACAAGGTAAACCTCTTCCACTTAGAGCGGTAAGACTTCCACATAGAAGGCTTTCGTGAAGCTACAAGGACTTGAGAGACGCTACTAGAAAGATTGAGGGGTTGTAGTATTAACCTTTCAACATCCAGGCTGTCAGAGATAGGGTCTGGAGGTTCGGGTGGTGTAACTTGCTATAATTCTGTGTTATGAGGTCGGGCGCTGTGCCCAGGCGAATGGGTTCCTGGATAGATAGGTCGAGAAGTATGGGAAACCAGACTTGGCATGGCCAATACGGGTCTATGAGTATCATTGAGCCTCAGTCATTGAGCCTTCACGAGTCTCTTCCTGATTAGCGGAATTGGAGGGTACGCATATAGCAGGCCTGTGTTCCAGGGGCGGGCGAAGGTGGTTGGTGCTCTTCAGTCCCTGTGTAGGGAGCAGAAGCGTTCCACTTTGCGGTTCTGTTGGAACGCAAAGAGGTCGATGGTCGGCTGACCCCACCGGTGGAAGATTCTGCTCGCAACAGAGGGATCCAGAGACCACTCGTGGGGCTGGAAACTTCAGCTGAGGCGGTCCGCTACTGCATTCTGTGTGCCTGCCAGATAAGTGGCTCGCAATAGTATTGAGTGTGATAGGGCCCCTGCCCAAATCTGCACCGCCTCTTGGCAGAGCAGGTAAGAGCCCGTGCCCCCCTGTTTGTTCAGGTTCCACATTGCAACTTGGTTGCCTGTTTGAATCAAGACTACCTTGTTCGAGAGGTAGTCCATGAATGCATAAAGGGCGTACTGCATTGTCCGAAGCTCTAGGAAGTTGATCTGATAAGTTGCTTCGGCTTTTGTCCAAATCCCTTGGGTTTGAAGGCCTTTGATATGTGCTCCCCAAACTAGGTTGGAGGCATCCATGGTTAAGGTCACCTGAGGAGCTGGTTGCTGGAAGGGAAGACCTGTTTGTAAGTTGGCCATGTGAGTCCACCAGGCAAGAGACAGATGAAGCTGGTTGGTTATGTGGACAAGGGACAAAAGCGGCTGAGTGGCTTGGTGCCACTAAGATTTTAGAGTCCATTGTGTCACTCTCATGGCTAAGCATACCATTGGGGTGACGTGGACTGTTGATGCCATATGGCCAAGCAACACGAGGAATTGGCGAGCTGAGGCTGTTTGTCAACGGCGGATAGAGCTGGCGAGGTTGGAGAGCGTGGTTGCACGGTTGTCGGGTTAAGAATGCCTTGGCCACTGTGGTATTCAGTTCTGCTCCTATAAAGGAGAGATGGTGTCAAATGGGATTTCGGATAGTTGATCAGAAACCCCAATGAGTGCAGCAGACGTATGGTGAGATCGAGGGAGTCGAGGGCTCCTTGCCTGGACTGGCTTTTTATGAGCCAGTTGTCTAGATATGGAAAGAAATGGACGCCTTTGCGGCGTAACTGTGCAGCTACGACTGCCAGGCACTTCGTGAACACTCGGGGCCGAATGACAGTACCTTGTATTGATAGTGCCCGTAACCTACCATGAATCTCAGGTATTTGCGATGAGGAGGGAAGATTGCAATATGAGCATATGTGTCCTGAAGGTCCAGAGAGCAGAGCCAATCCCCTTGTTGTAGCAGAGGGAGCATGGTGCCCAGGGACACCATTCTGAACCATTCCTTGTGAAGAAATGTGTTTAAGGCACAGAGATCCAGAATAGGCCGGAGGCCGCCGGTCTTTTTTGGAATTAGGAAATACCTGGAGTAGAACCCCCTCCCCTGTTGAGTCAAGGGAACCGGTTCTACGGCCCTGGCTGACAGAAGGATTGAGAGCTCTGACTCAAGAAGTCCTGTGTGATCATCCCCACTCCAGGATGGAATGGGCGGGAAGTCTGGGGATACAGTTGAAAAATTTAGATGGTAGCCGTGGGTTATGATGGATAGTACCCACTGGTCCATGGTACCCACTGGTCCATGGTAACAGTTACCATGGACCCACTGGTCCATGGTAACTGGGTGCCAATTGGTTACAAAGTGGCACAGGCAGCCTCCCACTGGTGAACTGGGTTGTGGGATCAAGGGGGGATGGCTGTTGCTCTCTGGAAAAGAGTCAAAATCTGGTCGCAGGACCAGTTTTTGCAGCTGGTTGTGCTCTAGGTGTCCTCGCTTGGCATGCATGTCCTCTCTGAGGGGCCCGAGCTGGTTGAGCACGGGACATGGGAGGATAATATCTGCATGGTCTCTAGAATTGTTTCCTGGAGTCCCTGCATGTGCCCCTGCACTGCTACGGAGGGTGCATCTGAGGTGACATTTGAGGCAGGGTCTCATGATGGTCCTTTAACTGGGCCACTGTGTCAAGGTTCGCCAAAACGCAGCTGCACGTATATTAACTGGCTCCGCAGAAAAGAACATATCACTCCTGTCCTCAAACAACTACATTGGCTTCCCATCACTGCCAGAATTCAGTTTAAATCCCTCACCCTCATACATAAAGCCGTCCACAATCCTGACATGCTCTGGTTCTCAGACAGTCTACATATCCGTTTCCCCTCCAGACCCACCAGAACACCCTACACAGCAAATATTCATACGCCATCTCCTAAACTCTACCACCTAACAACCACCAAACAACGTGCACTTTCCCTAGCTGGACCCTCCCTATGGAACTCTATCCCCACCTACCTACGCCAGGAAACCTGCCCCAAACAATTTAGAAAAAATCTCAAGACTTGGCTTTTCGCACGAGCCTACACATGAACCCCGCTGTCTGTCACTCACCCTCCCCAAACCCCCCCCCCGCCCCCCTCCTCTCCCCCCTAACCCTGAACTCATTCATTGTAAACAATTTACTTGTAAATAATCCTTGTATATAATTTATTGCTTATATATTATCATGTTTTTAGCTTATACTCTTTACGTTCAGTAATTCCCTTTTGTTTCCCCTCTCTTACCACCACCCAGTTCCCTTATCAGTTTCATTGTAAAGCCCTGTTGGCCAGTTTTATGTTACATGGAAACCGATGTGATGTTTGCCTAACGAATGTCGGTATACAAAAATTTCAAACAAATAAATACATAAATAAATAAATAAATAAATAAATAAGGTTCTTGTCCCCAAACAGGTTTTCTCCTGTACAGGGGAGATCTTCAACTCCGGGCGTAGGTCTGAGGCCTTCAGCCAGGCCCAGCGCCTAGCACTAATGCCCGCTGCGGAAACTCTGGATGCTGTTTCAAAAGAGTCGTAAGCAGCTCTGACCTCGTGTTTACCTGCATCCAATCCTTTTTGCAGGATGGAGAACAAGGTCTCTTGATGTTGCTGTGGTAAGGTCTCTGCGAAATCCTGGACTTGTTTCCGGAGATTTCTGTTATATTGGGTCATGTATAATTGATACGCTGCTATTCATGCAATCAACATGGAACTTGAAAGATTCTGCGTCCCAATGCATTCAATGCCTTCTGTTCCTTTCCAGAAGGCGTAGAGGAGTGTGGATGGGATCTTTTATCTTTCTTTTGGGCCGATTCCACCACTACTGAATGGTGGGGCAACTGGCTTTTTTGAAAGCCTGCGGCTTGTTGGACCAGATAAGTAGCATCTGTCTTCCGGTTTACTGGAGGAGCGGTACCAGGATGATCCCACAGGCAGTGCAAGAGGTCAAGCAGAACTTTGTGTACTGGTATCGCCATTACCTCTTTTGGAGCATCTACAAATTGTAAGACCTCCAACATTTTGTGGCGAGCGTCCTCTGTTATCAGTGGAAATAATATAGTTTCAGACATCTTTTTGACAAAGCTGGCAAAAAAGAGGTCTTCCGGGGAAGAACGATGTCTTTCTTCCGGGTGTGAAGGCTCTGAAAGCAATTCATCGGAAGCTTGTGAGGATTGGCCCGAGGATGCCTCCTCCCATGGATCATAGGGAGTTTCTTCCTCTCCTGCCGGGATTCCTGAGGGAGGAAGGATGCCAGAGCCTAGACGGCAAGAAGGCATCGATGGATGTGGCATTTGCTTTGAAAGAGACAGTGCTGGCATCGAGGGCACTGAGGCGGATGAGGTGCGCTTAGGCACAGACAGTCCCGATGACCCTGAAACAGGTTCCGCCATTGGTGGATCTCATGCTGGGATCACGCCGGAAGTCACCTCTCCTCCTCCTCTGAACCTGGTGTGGGAATCGAGATTCTGTGGAGGCCTCAATGGTCAATTTGGTGGCAGTGTGTCCGATGGCATGGGCTGAATTGGCAGGGCACCGATGAGGGCATCCAAGCGCTCGAGGAGCGGTGCGAACATAGAGGGTGCCGGTTCTGGTGCCGGTATGGAGGCCAGCGCCAGTGGTGACGGGAAGCCCCGAAGGGCATTTAGCACTGCCTGTTGGACCAGTCTGTCCAACTTCTCCCTGTAGGCTGGTGTAGACAACACTGCGCCCTGTAGGCTGGTGTAGACAACACTGCGCCTGGGGTAGGAGGCAGGCTAGGCGTTACTGGAGGCTCCACAGGGGTCTGTGGAGGCTCAGTACCCAGCAACGTTATCGGTGGGGAATGCTTCGGGGGCCCAGGTCCAGAGGAGGATGGGGGCTCCTCTCCCCGGGCCCTCTTCGCAGGCGGCTTATGGAAGTCGATGCCGCTGCGGTATCTGTGCCGGCACCGGGCAGGGACGCACGTCGGTGCCGGTGCGTCCCTCGGTGCTTGGTCCGGTCCTTCTCCGGCACCGATGACACAGATGCCTTCGAAGGGGTCTGTGATGGACGGTCACCCGCTCCACGATGTTCCTGGCGGGGCATCTCCGAAGTGAATGGACCCTATCCGGTTGGTGCCACTTGAACTGGAGTCGATGGAGCAGAACGTTTTGATGCAAACAAATGCACCATCTTGTCTAGTCGAGCGTGCTGGCCTTTGGGGGTGATTTGTGTGCAACTGGGGCATCGACGGATGTCGATGCCCCAGTTGCACACACTACCATCCGTCCTCTCCAAATTCTACAAAACACAGCAGCCAGAATTCTGACCAGATCAAAAAAATATGAACACATCACACCAACACTCATCTCATTACACTGGCTCCCAATAAAATATCGAATAGATTACAAAGTACTTACAACCCTGCATAAAATAATCATAGGACAACAAAACAATTGGCTAAGCAAATCCATCGTAATACATACTCCAAAACGGAATCTACAATCAATGAATAAAGACCTCCTCAAAATCCCTCACGCAAGAACCACTCGTCTGAACACAACACGTGAGAGAGCCATATCCATCGCCAACCCCACACTATGGAACTCAATACCAATTGGAATAAGAACTCAACCAAGCATCAAAATGTTCAAAAAAGAACTGAAAACCTGGCTGTTTACCAGAGCCTACTCAAATTCACTCAAACAACCAGCCCACCAAGTACACACGCAACCCAACAAGAAAAATGCTACATCTCTAGATCTACCAAAGAACTCTTAACAATGAATTACCCAACCAACTCCATATAATATATATTACCTCATCTGAAAGATACTTTGAATTGTTAAACCCCCTGCTGTTACAGATCCAAATGCATATCTCACCCAACCTATACACCTTCCCCTCTCCCTCACTTATTAACCCAAGCCTATCTGTAACAGTATATATGTAATATCTTTGCTGTATGTAAGATCTTTACTGTATATAATGAGCCTTACAATTAATAACTATTATATGTAATCAACTTACACTACATAAGATACTGTGATGATGTTTATACAACCTGTTTCTGGATTCTGTAAACCGTTCTGATGGCGAAACCAAATGATGGTATACAAAACACGATAAATAAATAAACAAACAAAATAGTGTGTGGGTCTGTTATGGACATGGTCCTCAGGGCATTTTCTAAACCCGGTCGCCATGTCGAAAAAATAAGGCACACACGGTCTGCAACCACAGGAAAAACACTTACCGAGCATCAGAGGGAACGGAGCGCCATGGGGGACCCGGTGAGGGTGATATTTGGAAGATGAACTTACATTTTTTCCATGAGGAAAAGTGTGAGAAATTTCTCACAGAGCTCCTAAACCGCGAGGCAACTTGCTGCACGGAACAAAAAGAGACTGAAGGGGGACCCCATGTAGCCACAGGGTTAGTGATATGCTGGGCATGCTCAATGTGCCAGTCAAAGTTCTAGAAACTTTTACAAAAGTATTCTGTGACAGGGCTCCATCTGATGATGTCACCCACATGTGAGGACTACCATACTGCTTGTCCTGGGAGAAATACGGTACTTGTCTTTTTTGATCCTTTACATTTGGAAATATTTTTTGGGAGAAAGTGCTGGTAACTTACATTTTCCCTATATATACCTTCTTTTCAAACAGCACTGTATACAAGTTGTGCTCATAAGTTTACATACCCCTCACAGAATTTGTAAGATGTGTAACATTTTAAGAAAATGAGAGATCAGACAAAACATGTCTATTATTTTTAATTTCAAACTAAGCTATTTTATGTATCACAGAATAGCACAATCAATCTAATCTCCACCCATGACACTGCCTGAGATCTAGTGGAATGAACCCTAACCTGACTAGACAACAGCTGCTCAGCGTCCACATATGCGGCTGTGATAACCTGCTTAATCCAGTGGTCTATTGTAGCCCACGATGCCAGCTCACCCAGTTTACCCACTCCTGTAAACTGGACCCAGCTGTATAATCAGCTGGGTCCATCTTCCTGAGGGGTTTAGAACCTCGAAATACCTCATGATATGCCACTTGACATCCAAGGTCCATAACAGATGATATTCATCCACAACTCTCTTCCTGTCCATTATTGGCAGGGAAAGCGATTGATTCAAGTGAAAATCCAAGACCACCTTCGGCAAAAAAGACGGAATAGTTCGCAGCTAGACTGCTCCCAGAGGCACTTGCAGAAATGGTTTCCAGTAAGACAGAGCCTGCAGCTTGGAAACTCTGTGCGCAGAACACAGTCCTCAAGTAAGAAACCTCAAGGAGAGGCTACGCAGTGGTCGAAAGGAGGGACCCGCCAGAAATTCCAGAACCAGATTAAAGATCCACAAGGTTACTGGCAACCACTAGATGGGATGATGATGCTTCACCCCTTTTAAGAACAGGGTCACATCCGGATGGGCCGACAAGGGTTCACCATTCACCTGACCTTGGAAACGGACAAAGCTGCCAGCTGTACCTTCAAAGAATTAAGTGCCAAGCCCTTAATCAACCAATCCTGCAAAAAATCCAAAATAAGCGGGATCTTAATTGAACGAGGAAGAACCCTTCATTCCTCACACTAAGCCTCAAACACTCACCAAACCCGAACATAGGCTAAGGAAGTGGAGAACCTTTGCACTCGAAGCAAGGTGGAATCACAGCAGTGGACTATCCATGCTTCAGCAACCGAGCTCTATATGGACCATTCTGTAAGAGAAAATTGAACCGGATCGTTAAGAATAGGCCCCTGCCATAGCAGATCCCTAATCAGAGAGGAAAGACCACCAAGAGCATCCGCAAATATGTATACCATGATCTCCTTTTGCAATCTGGCGCCACCAGAAACACCAACCCAGTATGTTTCTCGAACCTCTGAATCATTCTGTCCAACATGGGACACAGGGAAAAGGCATGTAGCAGCTTGCCTTCCAGCCTCTCTGCACAAGGACATCGATGCCCAAAGACTTCAGATCTCTCCTGCGACTGAAGAAGCGAGGAACCTTTGCATAGTGTGATGTCTCCAGCAAATCTAGAAATGGTAGGCCTCAATGGCCCACTATGAGCTATAATGCTTTGTTTATCAATTGCCATTCTCCTGGATCCAGACTTTGTCTGCTGAGAAAGTCAGCTCATACATTGTCTTTTCCTGCAATGTGTGAGGCTGAGATCTCCTGAAGTTGTACTTCTGCCCATTCCATGAGTTGGGCTATTTCCTGCAACACTTGCTGGCTCTTGGTTCTTCCCTGGCAATTGATGTAAGCCAACATCATTACATCGTCCGACATCATTCGGACTGCTCGATCCAGCTGATTGATGCTCCAGAGAGACTCCTCTGTACTCCATTGCCCCTGCACTGTCAACTCCTGACAGTGAGCCCTCCTAACCTGGGGAGTTTGCATCCATCATTCGTACTAGTCAGTCTGGTGTTCATAAGGATCACTCTTCCTTACATGATCCGCTTGCAACGACCACTGCAGTTGGATGCTGATCTCCACCGGTAACTGAAGACGTATCAAGTGGTCCTGAGCTTGTTTTTGGGTGCAAGCAGTGTGTGCTGAAGAGGATGCATATGCACCCTTGCCCATGGAACCACCTCTAGGGTAGCTGTCAAACTCGAGCACCTGTAGATAAGACCACACTGTTGGGTTTATTGTTTCTGCCAGTAGTTGCACCTGCACCATCAGTTTTTGAATGCAGATCTCTGGCAGGAACAGCCTGCCTTGCTTCGTTTCAAAACATATACCAAGATACTTCAGTGTCTGGAATAGCTCCAGACTGCTCTTGGACAAGTTCACCACCCAACCTAGTTCCTATAGCAAGGAGATCACCTTGCACCAGGCTTGAAGACTCTCTTTCATGCTCTTGGCCCAATTTAGCCAATCGTCTAAATACAAGTGGATCAAATGCCATCCCTTCTCAAGACTGCCGCAATAACTTCCATGACCATGGAGAAGATTCTGGGCGCAGTGGCCAAACCAAAGGGTAGCACTCAAAATTGATAATGTTGCCCCAAAACAGCAAAATGTAGGAAACCGTTGATGCTGCAGCCAGAGGGGAAAATGCAGATACGCCTCTGACAAATCCAGAGACGTAAAAATTCCCTCGACTAAACTGCCATTATCACTGAGCGTAAGGTTTCCCTGTGGAAATAAGTCACTTGCAATAACGGTTGACTTCCTTCAGATCCAGAATAGGCGAAAGGAACCCTCCCTTCTTGGGTACAATGAAATAAATTGAATATCGGCCCATATTTTCTTGTGACATGGGTATTATGATCATGGCCCACAGGCTGAGGAACCTTGACAACATACACTCCACTGCCTTCTCTTCTGTGAAAAGCTGCAAGGAATACCATGAAAACGTCCTGAGGATCTCTGAGAAACTCCAGAGCATAGCCATCTCTTATCACCTCCAGAAACCTCTAATCTGATGTGATCTTGACCCACCTCTAATAAAAAGGAGAGGCAGGCAACCCCCTATCTCCTGTTCCCAGGGGTGGGTCAGCACACCCCTATTGAAGGGGTCGGGAGACACTGCCACTCGAGCCTGTGCCCCATGTGGGCTGTTTGGGAGAAAGGACTGAGAACTACCCAAAGGTCAAGCCCTCTGAGAAGCCACTCCTCTGTATGGTCAAAAATGTTTGAAACTCCTAGCACGACCTCTCGCGCTGAACGAATGTGGCACCTGCTTTTTATCCTCTGGTAGCCTAGAAATAGACTCACCACCCTTATAGGCCATTTTGTTTTTCAATTCATTTCCAAACAAGAATGATCCTTTAAAAGGCAATTCTGTAAGATCAGTCTTTGAAATCATATTTGCCAACCAATTCCTCAGCCATAGCTAACGCCTGGCCGCTATCACCAAAGCCACCCTTCTGGCGGAAGTGTAGATCAGGTCACAGCCCACAAACTGACAAAAAGGCGGCTGCCGGTTACATCACTGCCCTGGAATTCAAACCAGACTCATCGACTTCCTAAGAGAGAAGCAAGCAAGAGCAACCCACCAGGGAGCAGCAAGAGGCTATCTGCAAGTTCATTGCCACCAGCTCAAGGCCTGCTTAAGGATAGCCTCAATTCTCCTCTCCTGCGCATCCTTCAATACCGTTCCCCCTTCTACAGGGACAGTTGTCCGCTTGGTGACAGCATATACAGTGCATTCACTTTCAGAAGGCGCAACTGCTCTCTTGCCACCAGATCCAAGGCTCATCCCCCTTTAAAATTAGCTTCCAGGGAGCCCCATCAAAGATCAATCAATTCTTGAATAGCATTCATAATGCTTTACGCAAAGAAACTAAAATGGGATTCTTCTTTGGCACAGACATGAATCAGCACCCAGCACCCCCAGCATCTTCAGTGTCTGGGAAATCAGAGCCGGTAACTCATCTCTTTGAAATAAACATAACATTGTTCTATACGGCTCCAACCCTGGAGGAATTTCTTCATCCACCCAGGAGTAAGGATTACCTTCATCATGTGTGCCATCTGGGTCCCTATCAGCATGACCCGTAGCAGGTCTATACGTACTCTGACGATTATCCACGGCACCAGGCGTCTGTGATCCTGAACTCTTAGGTTTGGCCGGCTCTGCCAACTGTGCTTGAAAAAAGGACTGCAGCTCTTGAAAAAATTCCACCCAAGAAGGGCAGAAGGATCATACCAAAACCAGGGGGTGTCGGCCCTATACCCAATGAGTTGCCTTCCCCTGCTGAAGAACCAATTAAGGGAATACCAAAATCAAGCAACATCTCTGACAGGTCTCCTCTCTGGTCCCATTCCCGCAACACGTTGGAAAGGGCCAAGATCAGCAAAATCAGCCAGAGACCATGCTCACTGAGCCTCCAAGCAGCGCTGACACAAGTTAGGGGGGGCGGACACTTGGTTGAGTTGCCCGAATATGGCAAGCAGCACAAAGGATAAGACGCTTAGGCTTCTTTGCTACTGGTGAAAAATAATGACTAGCTATATAGAATATGTAACAAGTTGATCATGATATATATTAGAAATAAACTGTATATAGATCTAACTATAGAGATAAGACCTCAGTTTTGGCAGGAGATCTGAATTAACAGAAACTTCTATGGCCAATAGGTCCAATCATCGGTCTTGTAATCTCTAATATGAATTTATTAGTTTTATAAAATTATTTTAATTATGGACTGTTGCTATAAAGCATACTATCTTTTTATTTTGATTTTTAATTTTTTTAAAATTAGGCACAAATGAGGCAACAGTGTGGTTAATTTTAAGTAAATTGTTAGAACACTTTTTTCAATTGTTAATGGAATAGATATGAATCATTCAATGTTTCCTCTTATTTAAAGATTTAAATGAACTGACACGTTTCAAAGAGTAAAAACATGATATTGTTGTTTGGCAACTTTGTAACTTTTAGGAAGATGAAGTAGCGATTCTTTTACTCCATCAACAAATAGTTGCAATCTTACTATATTCAATTGTCCCAGTGAAGTAACAATGTTAATGTTCCAACAACTCGATGATCTTAAATTAATTGCTGAATGACTCAATGTGTAAACCACAAAAATGAGCTGGTAAAGCTGTTACAAGCTAATTCAATCGCTTTGTGTCTCAGAATGCCTCAAGATTTATAACGGAATCTTATTCAACCATGAATGTGATGCAACTTGAACATTGAAATTTCAGTCTTATAATTAATAGCAGGACGGACGGTATAATTCACCCCGTCTCTTCTCATAAAGTCTTTTTCCCGACAATGTTAATATACGGCATAACACTTATCTTAATTCAATGAATTTGATGATCACTGGCATTGCAGATAGTTTGTTCACTTTGTGCTGCCGTATAGGGACCCAAAGGTCTGGAAACCGCCGCCAACGCGGCCGGCGTTTCGCAAAAAACGCTGCTTCAGGGCGGACTCTAAAGTTAAGCAACAATTGAAAAAATCATTTAACCTTTTGAAAAAACGACAAAAGTAGCGTTGAAATGCAATGAAAATCACTTACACTTTGTAGAGAAACCTTCTTCTAGTGTAGTCGGGTTCAGACTGAAATTGTTTTCAAAAATGGCCGCGCTAGATTTAAACAATTGATTGGCTTAAAAAGTCACCAATCAGTGTTCTCCATTGTAAGCTGCCAACGTGCTGACGTTGTGCTATGCCGTCGAAGCCATGCGTATTGTAACAATGTAACACTTACTGCTTGTCAATAAAGATCTTTGAAGTTAAACTCAATCACAAGCCGTCATGTATCTATTGTTCAAAGGTGAATGAAACAAGATAAATGATGATAACTTGATAAAAGAAAGTGATTCAATGAATGAGACTATTCCATTCTATTTTAGAATTCAAACCATCCGGTTCTTCACATTTTAATTTAAAAATCCATTCTTGTTCTTTCTTGTATAATAGTCTCTCTCTATCACCTCCTCTGATGTCACGTTTAACATGTTCTAGTACAAACCATCTCAGCTCTTTAATATCATGGTTTTTCTGTATGCAATGCAGAACAATAGGAGCAGATACCTTTTTGTTCTTCAAACAACTTTTGTGTTCTCCTATTCTTAATTTAAATGATCTTGTTGTCTGTCCAACGTAAATTTTGTTACATGGACATCTTATAATATATATCACATGATCTGTCTGACAAGTGGTGAAATTGTACATTTTGTATTATATTGTGTGTGCGTACAAATGTACTCCTTCAATTCCAATGTTTGGTCACAGATCTTACAATGCCCACACCTGAAGTGACCCAATGGTATTGTGCCATCTATTGTTTGAGAATGTTCAACGTCTTTCAACGTGGATGGACTTAAAATTTCTTTCAAATTTTGTGATCTCGAATAAGCTGCTCGAAATTCAATGTCCTGCATGCCAGGTATCATTTTAATCAAAAACCAATGATGACGCATGGCTTGTATGATTTTGCGTGACCAAGGTGAGTATTGAGTGACACACGTGATCAGAAAATATGATCACGTGTGTCACTCAATACTCACCTTGGTCACGCAAAATCATACAAGCCATGCGTCATCATTGGTTTTTGATTAAAATGATACCTGGCATGCAGGACATTGAATTTCGAGCAGCTTATTCGAGATCACAAAATTTGAAAGAAATTTTAAGTCCATCCACGTTGAAAGACGTTGAACATTCTCAAACAATAGATGGCACAATACCATTGGGTCACTTCAGGTGTGGGCATTGTAAGATCTGTGACCAAACATTGGAATTGAAGGAGTACATTTGTACGCACACACAATATAATACAAAATGTACAATTTCACCACTTGTCAGACAGATCATGTGATATATATTATAAGATGTCCATGTAACAAAATTTACGTTGGACAGACAAACAAGATCATTTAAATTAAGAATAGGAGAACACAAAAGTTGTTTGAAGAACAAAAAGGTATCTGCTCCTATTGTTCTGCATTGCATACAGAAAAACCATGATATTAAAGAGCTGAGATGGTTTGTACTAGAACATGTTAAACGTGACATCAGAGGAGGTGATAGAGAGAGACTATTATACAAGAAAGAACAAGAATGGATTTTTAAATTAAAATGTGAAGAACCGGATGGTTTGAATCTAAAATAGAATGGAATAGTCTCATTCATTGAATCACTTTCTTTTATCAAGTTATCATCATTTATCTTGTTTCATTCACCTTTGAACAATAGATACATGACGGCTTGTGATTGAGTTTAACTTCAAAGATCTTTATTGACAAGCAGTAAGTGTTACATTGTTACAATACGCATGGCTTCGACGGCATAGCACAACGTCAGCACGTTGGCAGCTTACAATGGAGAACACTGATTGGTGACTTTTTAAGCCAATCAATTGTTTAAATCTAGCGCGGCCATTTTTGAAAACAATTTCAGTCTGAACCCGACTACACTAGAAGAAGGTTTCTCTACAAAGTGTAAGTGATTTTCATTGCATTTCAACGCTACTTTTGTCGTTTTTTCAAAAGGTTAAATGATTTTTTCAATTGTTGCTTAACTTTAGAGTCCGCCCTGAAGCAGCGTTTTTTGCGAAACGCCGGCCGCGTTGGCGGCGGTTTCCAGACCTTTGGGTCCCTATACGGCAGCACAAAGTGAACAAACTATCTGCAATGCCAGTGATCATCAAATTCATTGAATTAAGATAAGTGTTATGCCGTATATTAACATTGTCGGGAAAAAGACTTTATGAGAAGAGACGGGGTGAATTATACCGTCCGTCCTGCTATTAATTATAAGACTGAAATTTCAATGTTCAAGTTGCATCACATTCATGGTTGAATAAGATTCCGTTATAAATCTTGAGACATTCTGAGACACAAAGCGATTTGAATTAGCTTGTACAGCTTTACCAGCTCATTTTTGTGGTTTACACATTGAGTCATTCAGCAATTAATTTAAGATCATCGAGTTGTTGGAACATTAACATTGTTACTTCACTGGGACAATTGAATATAGTAAGATTGCAACTATTTGTTGATGGAGTAAAAGAATCGCTACTTCATCTTCCTAAAAGTTACAAAGTTGCCAAACAACAATATCATGTTTTTACTCTTTGAAACGTGTCAGTTCATTTAAATCTTTAAATAAGAGGAAACATTGAATGATTCATATCTATTCCATTAACAATTGAAAAAAGTGTTCTAACAATTTACTTAAAATTAACCACACTGTTGCCTCATTTGTGCCTAATTTTAAAAAAATTAAAAATAAAAATAAAAAGATAGTATGCTTTATAGCAACAGTCCATAATTAAAATAATTTTATAAAACTAATAAATTCATATTAGAGATTACAAGACCGATGATTGGACCTATTGGCCATAGAAGTTTCTGTTAATTCAGATCTCCTGCCAAAACTGAGGTCTTATCTCTATAGTTAGATCTATATACAGTTTATTTCTAATATATATCATGATCAACTTGTTACATATTCTATATAGCTAGTCATTATTTTTCATACAATTGTATACTAGCCATATCCCTTATTTTGTTGTCATCTTCTTTGCTACTGGTGCCATGGATAAACACCCACTAGCATTACACTCCCTATGGTGTCTGACAATTGTGTGCCCACACAAGTGAGCTTGGACAGGGCATCCAAAAACAAGCTCTGTCAAATAAGTGCATATCACATTACAGGCACCCAAAATTTAGGTACCCAATATGTGGCCCATGTAAGCGCCCACCTGAGTGCCCAATGGAGTACGCAAGCACAAACTGACGTCAGAAACATTTGCGGTAACTTTGCACATAGAAAAGCTTGCAAACACCACTGCAACATCTGAGCAAAGCCTGAGAGCAGGGCCTAGCAAAAGGCTGCTCAACCCACCAAGCTGCCACAACTCCCCAAGCTCCCCCCGGAGGCAGGAAAGGAGGTCTGATCAGCACACTGAGGCTCGGAGACTAGAAGTTGAATGGAATCCCTAAAATGATCACCCTCTCTTTTTTTTTTTTTTTTTAAATCTTTACCTGAGCTCAGCCCATCCTGGCCAAGTATAGAGTCGGTCTCCGGCTACAGTGGGAGAGAGCAAAGGCCTTCACCGCTAAGCTTGGCTTCCTGCACCCACTAGGCCTCTCAGCTGTTTCTTTTGCGCTACAGCCAAGTCCACACCAGAAAACCAGCTACTGGACCGAGGCCCTCTACTGAGGGAGGGATCCGCAGATATCACCTCAGGAAAACTCGACTGAGGGAGGGACCATAAGGTATCACCACAGGAGAGCGGGATGAATTAATTTCCTCCTTCTTTTCTCCTTTTACATTTTTTTTTTTTAGCAATCCCCAGTAGGGAGATGCACAGCCACAATCTGCTGGAGATAGAGAATACTGGCAGGATGATGTCTGTGCAGGAGTATATATACACCGTGATGTCAGCTTTGCTCCATCTCCATCTGCTGGTAGAGGTGCATAACCCATTGGTTGTGGATTAGTCTGTCTGATCAAGAAGAGGAAAATTATGGGTTCAGTTAATACCAAGCCAGACCAAGAAAGATTTCAGATACAACTGCCAGGAAAATTTGTTGGGGTGCAAAGAAAAACCTACAAGCGACTTCTACTGAAATAAAGGCTTCCCTGAAACAAAGTGGTGTGGGCATTTCAGCATCCACTATAAGGAGATACTTGAACAAAAACGGGCCGCATGGAAGAGCTGCCAGAAAAAAAAGCAATTGTTGCTCCATCGCCACAAAACAGCCCGCTTACATACACCAAACAGCACCCAGAGAAGCCTCACAACTTCTGGAACAAAATAACTTGGAGCGATGAGACCAAAATTGAACTTTATGGTCACAAACATAAGCATTATGTTTGGAGAGGAGTCAGCATCATCCCTACTGTGAAGCATGGAGGTGGATTCTCTGCTGTTTTGAGGGGTGTGAGCTACAGTGGCACAGGGAATTTAGTCCAAATTGATGCAGGATAAATTCAGCAAATATTGGAAGAGAATTTGTATTCAACCAGGAAGATGCGCGTGGGGCGCATTTAGACTTTCCAACATGAGAATGATCCGAAACATAAGGCCAAGTTGATCCTTCAGAGGCTGCAGCAGAAGAAGGTGAAGGCTCTGGAGTGGCCATCACAGTCTCCTGACCTCAGCATCGTTGAGTCACTTTGGGGAGAACTCAGACATGAAGAATTTGCAGGATCTGGAGGCTTTTTCCAAGAGGAATGGGAAGCTTTACCCCATGAGACAATAAAGGGCCTCATTCACATCTATCACCAAAGACTGCAAAAGGGGGCAATACACGATATTAAGAACTAAGGGTATGCAAACTTTTGAACAGGACCGTTTTATTATTTCCTTCATTGCTATGGTTTGTTTAATGATTGTGCTATTCTGAGCTGCATAAAATAGTTTAATTTGAAACCCATTAAAAACAACAGACGAGTTTTGTCTGATCACTCAGTGCTACACATCTTACAAATTTTGCCAGGGGGGTGTAAACTTATGAGCACAACTGTAGTTAGTCAAGTAGAGGAATGGAGTTTAAAGAATAGTAATGTGCTCTTGATTTTAGTGATATTAAACCACTTTTTCCTTTTCATTATTTTCCTTTTTTTGCCTTCTCCCTTAGTGGACTTATTGCAATCTGTGTTATGGTAAAAATTACTTTCTGAATGATAACTTCACAGAATACGATGAAATAGATTGCACTGCAGTTTGATCTAAACATTTAAACAAGAGAAATGATGATTAACATCATATGTTCCGGAGCAGAGGGGACACGATGCTGGGCAGACAGGTCCTGCAGTGCTTCTGCTCAAGCTTTATGTATGTTCTTCAGAAGAGGAAGCTGAATCTCCTCTTTGGGTTGAGTCAAGAACAAGTCACAGACGCACCAAGCTTGCATCTTACCTGAAGCTTCCCTTTCTCATAGGCCAATTTATTCTTACTGTCTGTCAGCTCTGACAGCACCTGCTCCACCTGTTGCTGAGCCTGCTGGGAAAACACATACAGGGGAAAATGTTAATCGAAAAGTAGGATTCATTCAGACATACTACAGTAGCTGGAAGCTGGACATGGTATAATTCAGTGTTTCTCAACCCTCTCCTGGGTGCACACCTAACCAGTCAGAGTTTCAGGATATCCATAATGAATGAGGAGAGAGTCACAGCACTGCGTTGGCTGGCCTCTCCACCAACAAGATCAGCGTGGTGGCGACACCTAAGGTGCTTGCGCCGTGGGGTGCGCGCACGAAGGAGCACAACAAGGAAGCCTGCCCCTTCCTGCAGACCTAAAGTGCTTTATCCCATTGCACCCTGGACGTAATGCTGGGTGGGGACCCAGCATTCTGTATCTGTAATTGGGATTTGTTTTTCCCCTACGTGCATTACTTCACATTTTTCTACATTTAATTTCATCTGCCATTCAGATGCCCAGTGTCTCAATGTCCTTCTGCAGTTTCTCATAATCAGTGCTATTTTAACAACTTTGAATAATTTAGTGTCGTTCCCTTTTCCATATCATTTATAAATCATTTATAAATATGTTAAACAGAACAGATCCAATTACCAATCCTTGGTACAGAAACAGCCTACGAGGGAAGCTGCACCGGACAGAATCTGCTCTACAGAAATTAATCTGACTACCAAAGAGTAGCCCCTAAAGCCTTAATTCAAATAAATTACCTCTTATAAAGTTATACGAAACACAGAAGCTGCAGAGAAAAAAAATGGCGACTGCAGAAACACAGTAGCCGGGACTAGTGAAGGAGGTAAATATGGTAATTGTCAACTGATTATGTCCTGTGGTAGTAAAAGGAGAGAGGGAATAACTCTCCCTCACTTTTTGCAGCAACAAATATGGGACCCTGATGCAACAGGTCTGGAAGATGAGTCAGACTGAGAGGACTTTCCACCGCAAGTCGCACCAGATCTGTGAACCACAGTCTCTACGGCCACTCTAGTGCCACTAGAACCACAGTCCCGGGATGACATTCGATGTGCCTGAGGACCCGACCTATGAGGGGCCAAGAGGAAAGACGTACAGAAGAATTCCCGTTGGCCAAGGGCACACCAGAGCATCAAGACCCACCGAATCAAGTTCCTTTCGGCGACTGAAGAATCTCTCCATCATGGAGATGAGCCACGTCACCATAAGATCCAATTGGGTTCTGCCCCACCTCGCATAGATGTGGTTCCATGCCTCCACGCACCAGGATCCAATTGCTGCTTGCTGAGGAAGTCCACCTGCACATTGTCTACTCCCGCTACGTGCGATGTGGCTAGGCTTTTGAGATGACGCTCCACCCAGGCAAATAATCTCCGGGCCTCCAATGCCACTGCATGACTCTTTGTGCCGCCCTGCTGACTGATATATGCCACAGCCATTGCGTTGTCAGAGTACACTCGGATCATGCGACCCCAGACCAAGGGCAGAAAAACCTCCAAGGCTTGACGAAAGCTAGTATAAAAGGGACAGAACTCAACCAGAGATCTGTTTACTTTATAAATATTATTTATTGGGATACCACCATCTATGACCTGCAAATTGAAAGAAGAAGGCCAAGGCTCTCACTCTCCTTCCTGTAAATTCAGCATAGCTGCCGGTCTCTCTTCTGCCCTGTGTGAACCAGCTAAGAAGTAAACAAAACCAGAGAGATTTGGAAAAAAATTCACTGAGTATGAGCGGTTTCAGAAGTGAAACGTGGAAAGCATTATGGATGTTGAGACTAGGTGGTAGCTTCAGACGGTAGGTGACTTTGCCAATATTTATTTATTTATTGTTTTTGTTATACCGGCTTTCATGACAGGTAGCACATCAAACCGGTTTACATTTAACAGGGTGTGCAATATACAGTGAACTCAAAGAACTATAACAAGTGCCTGGTTAGAGGAATTGCAGTTACAATAAAACAAGGAAGTACACAACTGGGAGCGGAAGAGAGAGAAGAAAAGTGAGATTAACTAACAGCAAATTATTTACAATGTTATAAAATTAAATACAATGTAGTAGAATTGATATGGTGAATGAGATTGATAACGATGTGTTGGTGATGTCAGGTGAATGAATTGTTTATGTTCCAACCCATTGCTAACAATGTGTTGGTGATGTCAGATGTGGGGGTCAGTTGAGGTGTTTTCAGTCTTTTCCTGAAAGTCGGTAGGCACGGTTCCTGTCGCAGGTCGGATGGGATGGAGTTCCATAAAAGTGGTCCTGCTGTTGAGAATGCTGTCTTTAAGGGATTTGTGTTGAAAGGTTTTTGCGTGTGGAACATGAAGTGATTCTTTATAACACTCTCTAATGGGTCTGGTGGAGGTATGTTTTTTGAAAGGGATTTGTAAGTTGAGTGGGGTGTATTGATGGATGACTTTGTAAATAGTGGTGATGGACTTGTAAATGATTTGGCAACCAATGTAGGTCTTTGAGGATTGGGGAGATGTGGTCCATTCTCCTGGAGTTAGTCAGAATTCTGGCAGCTGTATTCTGCACCATCATCATGCGCCCAAAAGAGCACTTTCTTCCTGAGTCTTTTAGGAATGATTGTTTTACCAGCGGGAGTTTAGACTGGGTGGATGCCAAAAAGATCTTCTTTGGGTCAATTATGTGCTGTGGCTCATCAGGCACATCCTCCGAATGAAAAGAGCGTGGACAGAGCATCTGCTCTGGTGTTTCTATCTCCAGGGCGGAACTTCAACACAAATCGAAACGATTAAAAATAAGGATCATCTGGCCTGTCTGTAATTCAGACGTTGTGCGTGGCGGAGATACTCTAGATTTTTATGATCTGTGAATACGGTTATTTGATGTTGAGCGCCTTCGAGCCAAGGCCTCCATTCCTTGAATGCAAGCTTTATTGCCAAGAGCTCTTTATCGCCGATCCCATAGCTTTTCTCGGCTGGAGAAAATCTCCGTGAGAAGAAGGAACAGGATGTAAGGCTTTCGAGTCTCCTGTTTGGCTCAACACAGCCCCTACACCCACATCTGAAGCATCAACTTCGACGATAAAGGGCTTGTTGGGGTCTGGATGCCGCAAGCACAGTTCTGTGGAGAAGGCAGTCTTCAATTTCTCGAACGCGGAAATGGCCTCCGCTGACCATTTTGAAGTGTTGGCACTCTTGCGAGTCATCGCAGACAAGGGTATGGTTAAAGAAGAATAGTTCTTTATAAAGCTTCGATAATAGTTGGTAAACCCCAGGAATCTCCTTAAGCCTTCAGGCTGGTAGGTTGGGACCAATTCTTGATACTTTCAAATTTGTGAGGGTCCATTTGGAAGCCTTCTTTCGACACTATGTAGCCTAGAAAAGGCACTGAGTCTTTGTGAAATTCACACTTAGAGAGTTTGGCGTACAGCCAGTGTTCGCGAAGACGGTGGAGTACTTGCTTGACATCTGCAATGTGGGTGTCCAAATCCTGGGAGAAAATTAATATGTCGTCCAGGTAAATCACAACATTCTTACACAGCAGATCCCGCAAGATGTCGTTCATCATATTTTGGAAAATGGCGGGTGCATTGCACAACCCGAACGGCATTACTAGATACTCGAAGTGGCCGTCTCACGTGTTGAAGGCCGTTTTCCATTCATCGCCGCTCCAAATGCGAATGAGGTTGTAGGCCCCCTTCAGGTCGAGCTCTGAAAATATCTTGGCCCCTTGCAGCCGGTCAAACAGCTCCGAGATTAACGGTAAGGGGTAACTGTCTTTGATCGTTTAGACCTCGTAATCGATATATGGACATAGGGTACCATCCTTCTTCCCCACAAAGAAAAAGCCTGCGCCGGCTGGCGACTTTGATGGTCTGATAAAGCCCTTCTGGAGATTTTCTTCAATGTATTCAGACATAGCTTTATTCTCTTTAGCTGAGAGGGGGTACACCCGTCCTTTCGGTGGCTCAGCTTTGGGCTTCAGTCTTATGGCACAGTCATAGGGCCTATGTGGAGGAAGAATATCAGCCGCTTCTTTGGAAAATACATCCCCGAAGGATGCATATTGGGGCAGCAGTCCTGGCATCACTGGAGTCGTAGGCATGCAAATGATAGGTGAGATATCATTAAGGCACCTCCCATGACATTCTGGGCCCCAGCGGGAGAGATCCAAGGATGCCCAGTCAAATTAGGGTTGGTGCACTTGCAACCAGGGTAACCCCAGGACGATAGGGTGCATAGCCCTTTCAGTACAAAGAAGGAGAGCGATTCCGTATGGAGAGCTCCAGTGCGGAGAGTAACTGGTATGGTTTGGCAAGTCATGTCACCCGGTAAGGGCTCTCATGAATGGAGGATAAGAGTAGTGGATCTTTCAACTTGATGAGGGGAATCCTCAAGTATTCCACTAGACGTCTGAGAATGAAGTTGCCTCCTGCTTTCTGAATCCACCAGGGCAGGAGTCTGAAACCGTGACTGGTCCGTAGGTCAAGGAGACTGGGAGAGAGAGCGAAGGAGAGGGTGTAGTGAGGCCTAAGAACAGTCCTCCTGCAGGACTTAGGCCCGTCCGTTTTCCGGACGAATGGAACATGTAGGGACATCGTGGCCAGGCTGACCACAGTACATGCAAAGGCCGCGCCTCTTCCAAATGTCCATGACCAAGTTGCATCGGTTCATCTTTATCAGCAGCAGGGATTACTGGAACCATCCGAGGTTGCAGGTATAGCACTAGCCTGTTTCAACCTAGGTAACACCTTGGGCTGGAGTTCCTTCACCTTGTCCTGAAGCCGTGTGATCAATCCGCGTGGCCAAGGCTACTAATCCGTCCGGCGAGTTAGGTGTTTCACGAGCAGCCAGCTCATCCTTTAAACGGTTATCCAGGGCCTCTGAAAAAGAGAGTCTTGAGACATTTGGGGTCCCAGCAGAGTTCTGCCGCAAGAGTTTTAAACTCTATGGCAAATTCAGCCAATGATCTGTTGCCTTGCTTCAATTCAACCAAAGCAGAACCAGCAACAGAAGTTTGAGCAGGGTCATCAAAATGAATTTAAATAAGTCCATAAATCCTTCTATGTCCTGCAAAATGGGGGTCCTTGCATTCCCACAAGGTAGATGCCCAAGACAAAGCCCTACCATCCAGGTATGAAAGGATGTAGGTAGTCTTGGAGAGAGCCGTAGGAAATAAAGATGGCTGTAAGGCTTCTTAGGCATGCGCAGGCCGGACCTCAGCCTTTTTAAAGGGCCAGTGACAGGAAAAGCCACGTAGTGCCAATTGATATCATGGCCAAAGCTCTATAAAGGGCTCACTCGCTGCTGCATTTGACGTCTCAGCAACAGGTCTCCCTATTCCTCAGTAGAGCATGTTGCTTCCAGCATCTTGTCTTCAGTCCTCATTTATTTCCATATTGTCCTCATTCTTCACCTTGCCTGCCTGCCCTGCCTATCTGCCCCCTCTCTCCACTCGGATGGATACCTGGTTTGACCTCGGCCTGATCTTGGATATGCCTTGACCACTACCTGCCACTAACCTCTGCCTGCTTCAGACATGGTTAACTGCCACCCTGCCTCTGACCATCACCTGGACCTTGGACTCATCTGGCCTCTGACCCTGCTATCCAAGGACCTCTGCTTGTGCCATCAGCAGAGATCCCACCTAAGACCTGCCAGCCCCAGCACCCAAAGGCTCCACCCAAAAGGAACGAGGGCTGTTATAGGTGACGCTCCAACTGGATCTCTGCTTTGTCCAGGTATGCCTGTTGGTTGTGGCAATTCTGCCTCGACTCAAGGGTACCTTTTGTGCCCTTGCGTGCCCCAGGGGAAGGGTCTCGGGGGTCTACCACCAGGGCACTCCCTTTCCCTATGGTGCCGGCCAAGAGGACACAGCAGGCCTTTGAGGCTCTGAGACCTTCCTGCAAGGACCCTGGGAGGCGCAGCCCAGGGTCACAGAGAGATTGGCATCCTTAGAAAAGGGGGGAGATGACTGGCCCCTGAAGACAATTCAGTCATTCGTCACTTTCACTGGAATGAGATTAGGTTTTCCTCATCAAACAGTTGTATTGTGCCTCTGGTTGGAGAAATTGAAGCCTCCAGGGTGGGACTCCATCATCAAAGGGTCCCTGTTAAAATGTAATTTCCAAGCTTAACCTGTTTACTGTAAACCGACATGATGTCCACAACTAATGCCGGTATATAAAATGTTTTAAATAAATAAATAAATAAATAAATAAAAGGGAAGCATAAGACCACTACTGCCTTTCCACTCCTGAGGAGATTATAGTGACAGAGTTGGAGTCCCCAGAGTCAGGCCTGAATGGCATTAACTTCCTGCAATGCCTGTATCCCCTACCTCCGGCTGTGCTACAGAAAGTTTTTTCATGGTACCAGTGGTGGATGCCTTGGTCACAATGGTGACCAGGCATACCACTATCCCGGATGAGGGGGAGATACATCTTTAAAGGACCCCCAGAACAGAAGATGCAGCCCCTGCAGAGGAGTTTGTTCGTCACTCTGGCGACAACGATGCAGATTTCTATCATCTCGAAACTTGTGGTCTGAGTCCTCCTGCATTGGATCCAACAGTTCCTGGAGAGCGAGAAGGTTACCAGGATGGAATCCATGGCAGTTTTCTTGTCAGATGCCCTGTATGACCTCCTTAAGAGCTTTGCCTAGTCTGTGGCCCTGTCGGCCGAAGAGCGCCAGATTTAATACTTCCCACTTGTCATAGTTGGACTGGTGTAGCAGAACAGGATGGAAGGAGAAATTTCCTTACCTGTTAATTTCCTTTCCAGTCCAGGAACCTCCCGGGAAGCAAGATTGTGTATTCAGACTGTTTCTCGTTTTGGTCGAGGATCGTGGTTTTTTTTTCTTGTTTTATTCTTTCCTTTAAGTCTCTTTGTTTCATTTTTCCTTATTAGGTTGCAAGGAAAACTTCTCAGCATTCTATTTGAACTTGAAGAGTTGATTTGTTGAGGAATGGGGTCTGATCTGAAGCTTTGTCAGTATACTGGACTCTCACTGCTAGCACTACCCTCTATCAGAAAAACGAGCAGGAGAGCCGGCGAGCGCCCGCTCTCCCGACACACGCACAGGACACTCTTCTGGGCGCGTGATTCAGAAAGCCCAGGTATGAAAATTAGGGCCCGTGGTAAAAGGAGGCACTAGGGACACTGTATAAGGGGTAAAAATAGCGTGTCAAAAAACACACGGGCTAACAGTGCGCTCCATCAGAGCGCACTTTACTGTATCGGCCTGTACGTAGTGGCTGTGATGTCACAAGAAAAATCTGCGTTGTCTGCCTCTATCTGCTAGAAGAGGGAAATAACCCATTTGTCATGGTCGGACTAGTGTAGCAGGACTAGTGTAGCAGGAAATTAACAGGTAAGAGAGGTGCTGATGTGGGAGCCACCATCACCATCGCTGTTGCTGCAACTCTGTCTGGCCCTCTCCAATGGCCAGGCCAGACCTGTCCCTGGCTGCCGCCTGCAATTCCAGCCGCCCTGCTCCTGGCTGCAAAGACTCTCACGCCTCGCCTACCACTATCATCATCAATGGGCGCAGGGTATCGTAAGAGAGATGTCTATGCTGAAGCCGCCTGCACCAGATAGCGCGAGCCTGTCCCGTGCATGAAGGAGCACGACAAAGGAACTTGCCCCTCTCTGCGCATCTCGTTCCCGTCTACCAACAAATTATCATGATGGTGATGGACAACTGTGAGTACACTCTGTCATCTAATCCAGCCCTTTATTCTATCCCAGTTATCACAGGCCAAGGACGCTATGGTGTAGGCACTATTCATTGGCCTTTCCACCCTCCATATGCTAGAACCCTCACTAACGTTGCTTTAAACACCACGACTCCCTTATTTTATTTACTGCCCCGATTTTTGTACTTATTAATGCACAATCTATAATCAAAAGAGTCTGCTATTTTCGACCTTCTTGCTTCTGGAGCACATGAGTATTTATGTATTACTGAAACTGGGCTCAAGGACCATGACATTCCGATACTTAACTGCTGCTGCCCACCAAACTTTCATAGATCAAGGCAAGGGCAAAGAGGAGGAGGATTAGCTGTTTTCTTGAAATCCCACTTGAAAGTCTCTATGGTTGATGTCTCTGTTCCATCTCAATAGCAGTTGTTATGTCTGAAATCTCAAGGTATTAATCTTTGTTTAACCTACTGCCCACCAGGACTACTTGCCTATAACTCCTCCCCACTTTGTGAATAGATTCTGAATCTCAACTTAAACCCGCTACAACCATAATTTTAGGTGACTTTAACCTTCAACCTCCCGACCTCATTCTCATCCCCTATCCAAACACTGTTCGATACTCTACTCCCCTGTGGCTGGGAGCAAATCATTTCCTCTCCCACTCGTAGGGAAGGCAATTGCTTAGATATGGTATTTATTAATGGTATTATGGTATTTATTAATCCCGCAGGCTTCCAGATAAACGAAGCTAATGTCTCCATTACTGAAATTCCTTGGAGTGACCACTTCATCTCCTTATCGCTCATACACAAATCTCTTGGGCAAGTTTCCAATAGGAATAATACCAGTGTCAGTAAACGAGGCCATTTAGATCCTGAGACCCTGGCATCTAACCTTATACCTATACTAGACAGTAATTCCTGTAATTTGCCTGAAGAATTTTTAGATTTCTGGAACACCTCTATAACATCTACCCCTGATAAGCTTGTTCCTCTGGAAAAGGAACAGATAACTGTCAGAGGAAGCTGCTGCTCCACATGACTGAGGCAGAGAAAGGCACAGTGAAATCCTGAGGAGCATCTCTGTACATGTCTGCATGAGTTCTGACTGCCCTGATGGCTGGACAGTGAGGAAGAAAAGATGCAATGAGTAGCATTGCCCTGGAGGCCACCACTCATGAGTGGGTGCGGGGAAAATTCACTCAAGAATGGGCCATAGGGGGTGGGGGTAGAGGTGGGAGAGAAGAAAGAGCACAGGAGGGAAAGCATTTGGAAAGAGGCCTTGAGGGGGAAAAAGGGCAGGCAAAACTGAGGAAGGGGCCATCGGATGAGGCAAGGGAAGGGGTTGGGAAGAGGAGTAGAAAGCAGGAGGAAAGGCATTCAAGAAGGAGCCATGTGAAGAGGGTAGGAGGGTCAAGCACTTGGAAAGGAGCCGTGGGGTAATGGAAAAGGAAGAGAACCACAGGAAGGAAAGGGCGGAAAGGAGAGATGATCACTAGAAATCAAGAAAAAGGCAGAATGTGGGAGGAACAGATAACTGTCAGATACTAAAGTACCTGTGGCACCACCAGCCCAGGAACTTTGCTTGCAAGTGTGTGGATACACCATTGACTTCTGGGGGATGCTGAAATGAAGAGGGGCTGGAGAGAGAGAGAGACTGAACGGGAGAGGCTGCTGAGAGAGAGAAAGGATCTGAGGGAAAGTGAAATACTTGTAGAAGGAGACAGACCTGTGGAGAGGGGCTGGAGAGAGAGAGAGACTGAAAGGGAGAGGTTGCTGAGAGAGAGAAAGAGTCTGAGGGAAAGTGAAATACTTGTAGAAGGAGACAGACCTGTGGAGAGGGGCTGGAGAGAGAGAGAGAGAGACTGAACGGGAGAGGCTGCTGAGAGAGAGAAAGGGTCTGAGGGAAAGTGAAATACTTGTAGAAGGAGACAGACCTGTGGAGAGGGGCTGGAGAGAGAGAGAGACTGAAAGGGAGAGGTTGCTGAGAGAGAGAAAGAGTCTGAGGGAAAGTGAAATACTTGTAGAAGGAGACAGACCTGTGGAGAGGGGCTGGAGAGAGAGAGAGAGAGAGACTGAAAGGGAGAGGCTGCTGAGAGAGAGAAAGGGTCTGAGGGAAAGTGAAATACTTGTAGAAGGAGACAGACCTGTGGAGAGGGGCTGGAGAGAGAGCAAGACTGAAAGGGAGAGGCTGCTGAGAGAGAGAGAGAGAAAGGGTCTGAGGGAAAGTGAAATACTTGTAGAAGGAGACAGACCTGTGGAGAGGGGCTGGAGAGAGAGAGAGACTGAAAGGGAGAGGCTGCTGAGAGAGAGAAAGAGTCTGAGGGAAAGTGAAATACTTGTAGGAGACAGACCTGTGGAGAGGGGCTGGAGAGAGAGAGAAAGGGTCTGAGGGAAAGTGAAATACTTGTAGAAGGAGACAGACCTGTGGAGAGGGGCTGGAGAGAGAGAGAGACTGAAAGGGAGAGGCTGCTGAGAGAGAGAAAGGGTCTGAGGGAAAGTGAAATACTTGTAGAAGGAGACAGACCTGTGGAGAGGGGCTGGAGAGAGAGAGAGACTGAAGGGAGAGGCTGCTGAGAGAGAGAAAGAGTCTGAGGGAACGTGAAATACTTGTAGAAGGAGACAGACCTGTGGAGAGGGGCTGGAGAGAGAGACTGAAAGGGATAGGCTGCTGAGAGAGAGAAAGGGTCTGAGGGAAAGTGAAATACTTGTAGGAGGAGACAGACCTGTGGAGAGGGGCTGGAGAGAGAGACTGAAAGGGATAGGCTGCTGAGAGAGAGAAAGGGTCTGAGGGAAAGTGAAATACTTGTAGAAGGAGACAGACCTGTGGAGAGGGGCTGGAGAGAGAGAGAGACTGAAAGGGAGAGGCTGCTGAGAGAGAGAAAGGGTCTGAGGGAAAGTGAAATACTTGTAGAAGGAGACAGCCCTGTGGAGAGGGGCTGGATGGGTTGACAGCTGTGAGGGAAAGACATTTGTCAGAATGGGCTTGCAAGAGAGTGGGAGAGGCTGCTGGGAAGGGACTGAAGAGAAAGTGTCTGATAGGGAGAGGCTGGAGAGAGGGAGACTGGTGGGGAGGGCTTGGGGTTTAGAAACTGGTGAGATGGGACTGGGCAGGAGTGGGGAGGGACTGGGGGTTTAGAAAACTGGTGAGATGGACTGGGGAGAAGATGATAGGGAGGAGCTTGAGCAAGAGGAACTGGTGGGGGTGATAATCCAGTGGGCAGGGCTAGGAGAGGTGTGCGAGACTGGTGGGGACAGGATGGAAGTCACTAAAACTTTTAGATGTTGAAAAGGGATCCCCCGTACCCAGAAAGGTTGGGAAAATCTCCACTATAATCAACTGCCTCACTTTAATCTTTAAGTTTATTTGCACCTTCACAAAAATCTAATAGATTTGTAAGGCAAGAATTCCCTTTGCTAAAACCAAGTTGATTCTTCCCCATTCAGCCATTCCTATTTATATGGCCAGTAATTTTGTTTTTAACAATAGCTTCTACCATTTTGCCTGGCACCAATGTCAGCTTCACCAGTCTATAGTTTCCTAGATCACCCCTACAGCTCTTTTTAAAAATCTGTGTTACATTGGCAATTCTCAAGTCTTCAGGTATAGTTGCTGTTTTAAATGATAGGTTTCAGATTATTAGCAACAGGTTGGCAATTTCATGTTTGAGTTCCTTCTTGGTTCTGGGGTGGATACCATCTGGTCCTGGTGATTTGTTACTCTTTAGTTTGTCAGTTTGATCTGTTACATCTTTAATTATTACAGAGATCTGTTTTACTTGTTCAGAATCATTATAAATTAAAGAATGTTCAGATGTGGGTATATTTCCAATATCTACTTGAGAAAAGGAGGAAGAAAAAACTAAATGAATTTTTTTTCTATTTCTTTGCTCTCCCTGAGTCCCCTTTTTACTCCTTGGTCATCTAGCAGACCAACTGACTTCCTCACAGGCTTTTTATGAATCCTCAATGATAGGGGCTTGGTACTAGCATGGAAGACTCTGCTAGTCCTGTAGTCAAGCAGTAGGTACCTGCTGATGCTCCTGGGCTGCTAAGCGATCCAGCAAGCACTTGTTCTCCTTCTCCTGGGTCTGTAGAGCAGACTTCAGGGCAGTGAGCTCCAGCTGCAGACAGGAAGAAAGGTTTGGCATATCATTCTCTTTTAGCAACCCTATATAATTCAACAAAGGAGCTGTGACCCGCGCAAACCCAAATTAAAATGAATACAGAAAACAAGAAATGACAATCAGAAGAAATAATTGAACCTGTACATGTACACTGCACAAAAGAAAACCTGAAAAAGTTTAGATTCAGTCTATCTCATTGTCTTATCAGACCCCAAAATTTAACTCCTTCAAACCCATGTTAATAAACAGATGAGAAACACAGGCAATACAGATGGCTGTGAAGCAGGCCAATGCAATATGGGGCACTCTGGCCAGTGCGCCGCTATATGCGCATTGAATGGAAGTTTAGGACTTACTAGACGTACACCCAAAGCAATACCAGCATTAGCGCATCCAAAAGACGCATGTAACCAGTTCATAGCAAATAGCAGTGATAGCATTTAAATTTCATGTAAATGAGTCGATTAGCTATTACCCATGGATGCAGTAACGCACGCCCAAAAATAATGCTTTTTTTTTTTTTTTTTTATTTTTATCAGTTTAAACAAAAATTTACAAAGGATTATCACTTTGTACAGAAACATAAAGAAACAAAGCTATCTCCATTTTACAACTTTACAGTTACATTGGAAAGAAGAATAACATTTTCAATATCTTGACCTCAAATATAAACAAAGGGTGTACAGCCAGAAAAAAAAAAATAATGCTTTTTTAAGGAGTTTTTTTACATATGAAATTTAGCACCATCCCTATCCCTGACATAATTGTGTAGGTGCTATAGGTAGCAGATGGTTCATGAAAGGCTTCTGTGCAATTTCCACCATTTCAACAATGGATTATATTCACTTTCTTGTATTGCTGATTTTTCTCTTGCGTGTGGCAACAAAGAATAAGGAATGTCAGGCAAAGGAGGGCGAATGTTCAGGCAAACAATCTGGAAAATGTTAGAAGACAAGAGAATCAAGTGGTCGGTATTGATGGATGTAGGCAAATGAACACCCAAGTCCTGGACGTCGAGAAAAGGAACAGGACCTGGGTGCCCGAGTCCTGAATGTCCAGTCAAGGAGAAGGACCTGCGCTCCCGTTATGGGCCTGTACTTGGATGCCCAGCCAAGTAGCAGGACCTGTGCCCTGTTACGAGGCTGTAACCAGGCGTTCATTCTGGATGTCCGGGAAAGGAACAGGACCCGAGCATGGATTACAGGGCTGTACCTAGGCACCCAATTCCTGTACATCCGGAAAAGGAGCAGCACCAGGGCACGCATCAAGTGCATTATAAGCACATGCCACACTGGGTCAGACCAAGGGTCCATCAAGCCCAGCATCCTGTTTCCAACAGTGGCCAATCCAGGCCATAAGAACCTGGCAAGTACCCAAAAACTAAGTCTATTCCATGTAACCATTGCTAATGGCAGTGGCTATTCTCTAAGTGAACTTAATAGCAGGTAATGGACTTCTCCTCCAAGAACTTATCCAAACCTTTTTTAAACCCAGCTACACTAACTGCACTAACCACATCCTCTGGCAACAAATTCCAGAGTTTAATTGTGCGTTGAGTGAAAAAGAACTTTCTCCGATTAGTTTTAAATGTGCCCCATGCTAACTTCATGGAGTGCCCCCTACTCTTTCTATTATCCGAAAGAGTAAATAACCGATTCACATTTACCCGTTCTAGACCTCTCATGATTTTAAACACCTCTATCGGAGATTTCGGAGCGGCCTCGGAGGGAACTGAGGCAGGCTGCGCGGCTCTGCCGGTGACATCACTCCTGCGCCCATGTGCTGAAAAGACCGCGGGACTGCGGCACACCGAGCCGCCGGCGCATCGTCTAAGCTGCGCATGCCAAAGGGGCGTGCGTGCGACTTAGATCGACTTTGATCGCTTTGATTGTTTGATTTGAACTTCTTGGAATTTTATGGGGCGAAAAAGAAAGGCTAAAATTGTTTCATCCTCTCCAGCCCCGTTTGGATCAGGGCCTATGGATGCACATGTTTACAAGTTATCACCTCAAAGGGATGGTGATAGGGATTCTTTGGAAGTTTCCCTAAGCCCCGGCACAGGGTCAACACCTCTCCAACCCCCACTGGAAACATCAGGAGAAACCAACAGAAGGTCAGCAATAGTAAGTGATGTTGACGTTTTTTCTCAACCATTGAACATTGCATGTTCCCCCTGCCCAGAGCTAATACAGCAAGGAACAGGTGTGGGACCTTTGATACCTAACATTGATAGCGTCAGGCTTGAAGCCGTAGATGCAACCAATGTTACGATGGGGGACCTGTGGAGGGTGATGGTTAAATTGGACTCCAATGTATCACAGATGAATATCTCTTTAGGTGCTGTAGTAAATAAAAATAAGATTCTTATACAGGAACAAGGGAAGCGTTTGAACAACATAGAAACATCTGTTCAGAATGTGACTATGGAAATGGAAAATGTAAAAAAGTTGGAAAATATGCATATATCTGATAATATTGTTTTACATTCTAATTTGGAAAATTTAGAAAATCTAATGCGTATAAAAAATTTGCGTATTGTAAATTTTCCATTGACAAGATTATTGTCTCCATTTGAGATGTTTGCTAAATATGTAAAAGAAGTTTTAGCATGGAACAAGGTCCCAGCTATTTCTAAAATGTATTATTTTCCATCTCAAATGGGAGATGTTCCTGGGAAGGAGGGAGGAAGTTCGCCAGGAATATCTACCTTTTTAGAGGAATCTGGACTTGATAAATAAAAGAGCAACTATGTTTGTGTCTTATTTCAGAAAGAGATAAAGAGATTGTTATGGAAAAGTTTTTCAAAAATAAGGATATTTTATTTTGTGGGCATAAGGTTTTTATTTTTCCTGATGTCTCCAGACCAACCCAGGTCAGGAGAAGACAGTTTCTTGCCCTTAAAAATAGAGCATTAGAACTTGGGGCAACTTTTTTTTTAAAGTATCCCAGTAAATGTTTTATTAATTATCAAGGGAAAAAATTTATTTTTTCCCAACCGTCTCATTTGGAAAATTTTCTCAGAGATAAGAGTCATGTTCAATTGGAAAACGAGGTATCATCAATGTTAGCCCAATAAGATAGTAGAATATCTTTCCCTCTCTCTAGATTTGGATTAGTAGGGTATTTTTATTGGTTAAAGGGCTCCCACATTATAAGATAATTATAGCAGTATGTTGTTTTTGAGTTTGTATTATTCGGTATACCCATTGGAATATAAGGCTGCTATAATAATTTCCTTGTATTATGTGAAAGAAATGTGATTTTACTTTGTAAATGTCATGAAAAAATCAATAAAGAATACATTATAATTAAAAAAAAAAAGTGTAGGCTCTGGCTTTATTGCTCAATATATATTTATTTATTTTTATTTTTTTTAATGACCAAAGTTTTCTTCAGACTGAGCAGAAGCAGCTGTTCAAATACAGAATAAGAAAAGACCAGATTTTATTTTTCTTACCAGAAAGCTCTAACCAAATCCTCTTCTATGAGGTGGTAAGCATAACTTGAAAAGAGCTCGTTTCTCAGTCCTGCAGGCAGGAGCATGGCCCAGGAGCTATAACAGTAGCCTCTCTTTTTCTTTTGACTAACATGAAAATCCAAAGGCTAACTAATTAATAAAGAATCCTGCCGAACCATCAGAAGGTCTTCCAACAGGTGGAGGTAGAGAAATACTAGCTGGATACGGTTCTGTATATAGTATATATATCAATAGTATATATCAATATAGTATATGTATCAATAATGAAGTCATTAAAATTCTGAATTTTCTGCCCCCGCCCGATGGATGTGGGTTGAAGACCAAGTGTTCTGGAATGATGTAGCGGAAAGTCAAGGAAGGAAGTATTCATTACAGCCTTCATGTGCAGTTGTCCACTGAGTTCACCCAAGCTATCCAGCTTAGCAACAATTTGTGGTTTCCCTCCACAACTCTGGATACATGCATGCATCAAATTGAAGAAATTCAGAATGGCTGAGATTTCCTTTTTTTTCATCTAAACTGAGGATTGTAAATACAACTCCCACTGCATCCCCAAGCCCGGCACAGCCTGAAGAGCAAACACAGGCTCAAAAATCAGATATCTAGAACTTGCTATGAAGGAGGTAAGACAGCTTTTCCGTTTAGGCTGGCAGTTTGTAGAATGGGTTTCATACCTTGTTCTCAGTCAGTTCCGCTTCCAGGTTGTTCTTTTCTTCCATGGTTCTGCTCAATGCTTTATTCATCTATCAGATAAAACCTGGTTAGTAGGAATAATGGGACAAGGGTGATCCTTAAAGAATTTAACAATTTCCTTATTCCAGAACTTCAGGACCACATGGCACACGCACATACCTCCCCAATCCAATACAATTGAGCCACTTATAAGTAATGGATGTTCTCCTTAGACAGGATAATCATGCACACAAGTGGGTGACGATATCTAACAATTAACAAATAGTGCAGAAAAGCCCTCAAAGCTTTTCTGAGCATGTGCAGTGTCAAGTAAGCCTCTGAAGTCTTATATATATCACACTAAATTGTATCTTGCCTACGGTGTTTAGCTGACAAAGTGGCTTGTTGTTAGATTTGATTAAATAAATAAATTACTACTACTAATCATCACTTTCAGAGCATTACTTGACCATACGCAGCGCTGTACAAAAACATATTACAGACAGTCCCTTCTCAGTAGAGCTTACAATCTAATTAAGACAAACATACATGGCATAAGAACATAAGAACATTCCATGCTGGGTCAGACCAAGGGTCCATCAAGCCCAGCATCCTGTTTCCAGCAGAGGCCAAACCAGGCCACAAGTACCTGGCAATTATCCAAACACTAAGAAGATCCCAGGCTACTGATGCCAGTAATAGCAGAGGCCATTCCCTAAGTCAGCTTGATTAATAGCAGTAAATAGACTTCTCCTCCAAGAACTTATGCAAACCTTTTTTAAACACAGCTATACTAACTGCATTAACCACATCCTCTGGCAACAAATTCCAGAGCTTTATTGTGCGTTGAGTGAAAAAGAATGTTCTCTGATTAGTTTTAAATGTGCCCCATGCACATTTAAAACTAATAGATAATAGAAGGACTAGGGGGCACATGGAGTGCCCCCTAGTCCATTATCCGAAAGAGACTTGGTGTCCTTTTTTTGTTTGTTTTTTGAAGAAAAATTGTTAAAAATTAATAAGGCTGGTGTAATGGAGTGTACAGACAACTTCCTTATTCTACCTTAAGGAGGCCAGTTCAAGGTTTTAACCCAGTCCTCCTTAAAGCAAAACACATCATAAGTGGATTTCACCTCGGGTTTTCCAGCCTCCAGACCCTGCAGGACAATGGCAGAGAGCAACTCCTGTTGCTACTGCAGCAAGCCCTCTGCAAGGTCCTGGACCTGCTTCCACAGGTTTTGGATGTATTGGGTCATACACACCTGATAGGCAGCGATACAGGCGATGAGCATAGCGCCCTGAAAGACCTTCCTACCCAGAGCATCTAGCTCCCTATGTTCTTGCCTCGAAGGGGCAGAGGAATGGGTGTGAGAGCACTTGGTCTTCTTGAAGGCAGACTCCACCACCATCGACAGGTGAGAGAGGTGACGCCTCTCAAACCTTAAGGCTTGCTGTTCCAAATAGGTGGCATTTGCTTCCCTATTTACTGGAAAGGCGGAGATCGCTTGTTCCCACATCTGAAGGAGAAGATCCTTAAAGATGTCATGGATGGGAACCACCACGATTTCCTTAGGAGCGTTGACAAATTGGAGCACTTCCAACATCTTATGTCACACATTCTCCTCCGTAAGGAGCTGGAAGGGAATAGCTTCGGCCATGGCCCTGACGAACCTTGCAAAGGAAAGGTCCACTTGGGGGGGGGGGGGGGGAACAGACTCCTTTCCTCTGATGGGGAAGGCTCGGAGAGGGAGTCATCCAAGAATTCAGATGAAGACTCCAAGGAATCATCCTCCTTCGGGACCATAAGGGCCGCCTTCTTCACCAAGGGCATCACAGTGCTTACACGAGTGAGGCCTATGGATACCCTAGCCCTGGGCTCCGAGGGCTTTGAAGGCACTGAGGGCAGCGCAGGAATTGACAGACTCTGGCCATGGAAGGCCAGAGGCCCGGGAAACTGAGGCCTCAGGAACGTGGCACCAGCCGCATCTTCCTCCTCGGAGGACCCAATAATGGAAATCGCTCCCGAAGGGGGCATTGGTGGCCGCTGAGGAACCGAAGGTCCTTCGGGCATCGGTTGTGTCGGAAGGGCACTGAGGAGGACGCCCAGACGCTCGAGCAGGGGTGCCAGAATAGACAGCTGAGGCTCCAGCACTGGCATGGGGACCGGTGGCGGGGGTGGCTCGACGCTCCACAAGACTCGGAGCACCGCAGTCTGCACCCTGCGGTCCAACTCCTCCTGAAAGTCTGGTGAGGCCAGGACTGAGGGAGGGGGATGAGGCGTCACCAGCACTTCCTCAGTTCTCCGAAGAGGCATGGTGCCTGGCACCAATATCGGTGGCGAAGGTCTGAGACTCCCGGGTATATCGGAGGACAGAGCCTCTGAGCCATGGGATCGTTTCAGTGGTGGTACGGCCACAGCTGGTATTGCTCTGGAACCAGAGCTGTGCACTGATGGCGACCAGTGTCAATGGTTGCGGGATCTCCCACGGTGCTTGGCCCGGTCTTTCCCCGGTGCAAAGGAAGCGGAGGATCCCAATATCCTGGAAACCAGTGAGATGATGGAAGACCGATCACCATTCCCTCGGTCCTTCGAAGATGTAGTCGGAGGAGTAGCGAGAGGGAACATATCGAGCAGCATCCCTCGACCCCCGGTGTTTAAGACTCCAACGCGGGTGTGGATGGAGTGGACTTTTTGGAACCAAAAAGCTTCTCCATTTTGTCAAGGAATGCGCGATGGCCCTTAGGGGGTCATCTGGTCACACAGCTGACACTCTCGGATGTCATGTGAGGCCCCCAGGCAAAGGATGCAAATCTCACATGGATCTGTGATGAACATGGTCCGTGAGCACTGGGGGCACAGACGAAAGCTGGACGCCATAAAAAAATAACCGGCGCATGGTCAATGATTGGGGGCCACCGAGAAGTGGGATGCCGGGAATCGACCACGAAGAGAAAGGTAAAACACGTTTTTCCTATCACGCCAAGTAGAGACACCGACTGCAAAGGGGAACCCGTCAATGAAACGGGAAAAAAATCCTGATTAGAGACAAAAAACGAAAAAGAAGCAGAGCTCCAAAAGCCGCGAGGCAACTGCACCGTGGAAAAAGAGAGAATGAAGGGGGACCTTGCATGGATAGTGGCAAGTTTTCCATGCCGGGCTCCATCTGATGATGTCACCCATATGTGAAGACTACCATCCTGCTTCTCCTAGGAGAATGCTCTGTCCCTGGTAGGTATTTTGTAGGAGGATGATTTGATACCAGAAAGAAACATGATTTCTGTTTTAGGAATGTTAAACTTAGACTTCCAGTGATGACATGAGCAGGGAATCACATTTTAAAACAGCGATTCTGCACCGTTTTTGCTCCAGAGGGCTTCCCACACGTCAGCTCCCCAGTAGATGCGCCAAGGTTGGAATGCGCCAGCGGACCACGAAGAGCGGCGTGGATCGTCAGCAGAGTACTCCCAAAATGGGGGCCACACCGGAGACTCCCAAAATGTTGGCGGCAATATCCGATGAAGTGTTGCAGCAAATTTCTCGAAGTGTGACATCGGCGCTGGATGCAAGATTAATTAAAATTCAGACCTCGATGGATGACCTTAAAGGCACTTTGGAGGGGCAGTCTAAGTGGCTGGATCAAGCGGAGCAGGTACTTTCTGATTATGGGGACAGGCTGGCAGACTCAGAGTGCCACATGGTAGAGCTGCAGGCCCAACAAAAAACTGCTGGATAGACTGGAAGACCAGGAAAATAGAGGCCGGCGCAACAATCTTAAAATCATTGGCCTCCCAGAATCAGTAAGAGCTGGCATCCTTTGTGGAGACGGAGCTCCCTGGTCATGTAGGCCTGCTGCTGCCTGATGACAAGTTGCGCTGTGAGAGGGTTCATCGGGCGGGCCCACCACTTGTGGCAGATAGTAAACCTAGACCGGTCCATGGCGCGAATTCTCAACTGGTCAGGCAAAACCCAGCTATTTCATGCCTTCCGACAGCAACCCTCGGTGGAATACCAAGGCCATAAGATACTGCTCTTTAATGACTTCTCAGCGGCTACAGTGGCGCAGAGGAAGATGGTGTCCCCGGCCTGCTCTGATTTGCACAAGCGGGGAATCTGCTTTGCCCTCCTTTATCCGGCAAAGTTACGGGTGCACCTTGATAACAGTGTTTTTCTTTACCTCAAAAAAGGAAGCCTCATCATTCTTAGCAACGCTGGAAAATCCTGGCGCGGTCTGAATTACCCTTATTTGTTTATCCATTGATGGCTAGTGACTGGCATCTAAAATTCGCATGGATGGCAGTAGGTGGTCAGCTCCCAGCAGGGGATGGGGGACCATCGATCTAAACTCTCTATGATCCTGACAGTGCCAGAGTTGTATCGGTTGTTACCAACACTTATCTGTTCTGCTCTCTCCCGTGCCAGGCCTGAATGTTTTCACTGGGTATCAGAGATATAGAACATGGCCAGGCAGGTTTAAGGACCTTGCCATTATCCTAGGTTATAAGTTCTTTTCATATTTAGGAGGGGGGCCGGAGTGCTAAGAAAGTGGTTACTATCCCCTCTCAAACAATGGTAATGGTTTCTCGGGTGTAGTACCTCCTTTACAAGGCCCTCTTTCTCCCTCAGCAGTGTCTCGCCCTCCTGTCGTGCAGTCTCCATGCTCTTCTCTAGTTGAACAATGGTGGATTCCTGAAGTTCCTTCTGCGTAGCCAATTTCTCTTCAACAAGGCCGGCTCTCTTCTTGCACTCAGTGTGCTGTGTGTACAAGGACTTCCTGTGCAGGAGAACAATGGGCACAAATGAGCCAAGGCAGAGACAAAGGTAGGAAAGCATAGGCAGGAGTTTGCTGCGCAGGTCCCTCTGGTAGATTCTCAGGAATCTCAAGAATTCCTGGCTCAAGAGCAAAAAACTAGAAGAGCTGCTTCACAGCATTCCCTTAAAACATCTGCAGTGGAAGAAGACGGCTGCTGACACTCACAGCTCCCTCTCAAGTTGCAGCCGCTCCCTCTGTGCATTCTGCAGCTCTGCTGTGATGTTGGCCCGGGCTGCATCCAGAAGAAGGTCCTGCTCTTGGAGCTTCTGTGCCATGTCTTCCCGTTCTGCCTATGGGGGAGCAACAACACAAAAAAGAAAGAATGGAATTACATGCAACCCTCCTTAAAGACCACTTCCTATGGAGACCATGGCTCCCACATGTCCTGCAGCAACAGCAGCACATCTGCATAGGGTGGGGAGGGGTCCCACATGCCTCGCAGTGACATCAGCACACCTGCAGACTGGGGGAAGGTGAGAGCTCCCACATGCCTTATGGTGACATCAGCACCCCCACAGATAGGGGCTCCCACATGCCCCGCAGTGACACCGGCACACCTGCAGACTGGGGGAAAAGAAAATTACTCCTTACCTGCTAATTTTCATTCCTGTAGTACCAAGGATCAGTCCAGACGGTGGGTTATGTCCCCGTCCAGCAGATGGGAGTCAGACAAGGCTTCGCAGGGTGCTGGCATAAGTACATGTGCACCCTTTGCAGGAGCTCAGTATCGAGTATATCAAAGCCAAAAACAAGCTATCAAGGCTGGATCAAGTGTAACAATCATAAAAAACAATAGCCCAAATGAGGCAAATGGCGCCAGAATTGAGAACTTGCAGAACGAACTAGAGAACAGACTCGCAAGTCAACAGGAACTAGAGAGAAATCGGGCACAAACGCCCAACAGGTATAAGAAAACGAGGTGCAGTGGAGATATCGAGCAGGTATGGTAACGAGAGGCGAGCATCTGGACTGATCCTTGGTACTACAGGAACGAAAATTAGCAGGTAAGGAGTAATTTTCTTTTCCCTGTACATACCAGGATCAGTCCAGACGGTGGGATGTATCAAAGTTTCCCTACACTGGGTGGGCCCTTGAAAGCCCTGCTCGAATGACCTTGGCACCGAAACACCCCGTGGACGATGAGGGTAAATGCAATCGGTAATGGCATGCAGAGGTATGGAGCGACTTCCAGGTCGCCGTTCTACATATCTCTTGTGAGGAGACGGACTGTACCTCGGCCCAGGAAGCAGCCTGAGAGCGAAGGGAATGTGCCTTAATCCCCCGTGGAGGCTCTCGACCTGCACCTATGTACGCTGAGACTATAGCTTCCTTCAGCAACCTGGCAATCGTGGTATTCGAGGCCGGGGAACCCTTCCTCGGTCCCGACCACAACACAAACAAATGGTCGGAGACTTGAAAATCATTTGTGACCTCCAAATAGTGAATGAGGATCCGCTTGACGTCCAAAGAATGCAGGTGCCCCGAATCCCCCTCTGGGAAGGAGGGGAGCTCGACCGTCTGATTGAGGTGAAAAGATGAGACGACTTTGGGAAGAAAGGAGGATACTATGCGTAGCGAAACCCCGGAATCCGTGAACCGGAGATAGGGTTCCCTACAGGAGAGCGCTTGGAGCTCCTAGATGCGGCGAGTGGAACTTATGGCCACCAGGAAAACAGTCTTGAGTGTGATGTCCTTAATGGAGGTGTTCTGAAGAGGCTCGAAAGGAGGACCCGCCAGGGACCGAAGAACCAGGTTAAGGCTCCAAGAAGGAAACGGATCCCGAACGGGAGGCCATAAGTGTTTCACTCCCTTGAGAAAACGGGCGATGTCCGGTTGTCCCAATAGAGATGACTGGTCTGCATACTGGAGAAGCGAGCCCAGGGCAGCGACCTGAACCTGCAGGGAGTTGTAGGCGAGTCCCTTGTCCACTCCGTCCTGGAGGAATGCCAGGATCTGAGGAACGGAAGCCCTTGAAGTATGAGTATCATGCGCTGCGCACCAAGCCTCAAAAATCTTCCAGACCCGCACGTAGGTAACAGAAGTCGAGGAGATAGAGAGGTATATAGATGAGACCTTCAGGGACATAGTAGTCCAGTCCCAACTTCAGACTGGCAGCCCTGGTGCTGCCTTGGAGGAAGAAGGTCTCATAATGGGAGAGCACCAACCAGGTGTAGCAGGAAAGGATCCTGTAGCAAGGACCTGCTCTCTAGGTGATGCATTGTCCTTTCGCACTGAGGATATCTCCCCAAGGCCTACTGCCCAGGAGGGAAGGGTTAGGTCGGCCGTCATAGTTGGTGATTCGATTATTAGGAATGTAGATAGCTGGGTGGCGGATGGGCGTGAGGATCGCCTGGTAACATGCCTACCTGGTGCGAAGGTGGCGGACCTCACGCGTCACCTAGATAGGATTTTAGACAGTGCTGGGGAGGAGCCGGCTGTCGTGGTACACGTGGGCACCAACGACATAGGAAAATGTGGGAGGGAGGTTCTGGAAGCCAAATTTAGGCTCTTAGGTAGAAAGATTAAATCCAGAACCTCCAGGGTAGCATTCTCTGAAATGCTCCCTGTTCCACGTGCAGGTCACCAGAGGCAGGCAGAGCTCCGGAGTCTCAATGCGTGGATGAGACGATGGTGCAAGGAAGAGGGATTCAGTTTTGTTAGGAACTGGGGAACCTTTTGGGGAAGGGGGAGTCTCTTCCGAAGGGATGGGCTCCACCTTAACCAGGGTGGAGCCAGACTGCTAGCGCTAACCTTTAAAAAGGAGATAGAGCAGCTCTTAAACTAGAACAAAGGGGAAAGCCGACAGTCGCTCAGCAGCGCATGGTTCGGAGAGATGTATCTTTAAAGGATACTAATGATGTATTAGAATTAGGGCATCCCGACAGTGAGGTTCCAATAATGAGAAAAGTAGTCCAAGTGCCTGTAACTAAAAACTCACCTGAGCTAAAAAATTCTAACTTATCCCTATCAATTAAAAAGCAGAATAAAAATACAAACAAAAAACAAACTTTGAAATGTTTGTATGCTAATGCCAGAAGTCTAAGAAGTAAGATGGGAGAATTAGAATGTATAGCAGTAAATGATGACATAGACTTAATTGGCATCTCAGAGACATGGTGGAAAGAGGATAACCAATGGGACAGTGCTATACCGGGGTACAAATTATATCGCAATGACAGAGAGGAGCAGTCGGGAGGAGGTGTGGCGCTTTATGTCCGGGATGGCATAGAGTCCAACAGGATAAACATCCTGCATGAGACTAAATACAAAATTGAATCTTTATGGGTAGAAATCCCTTGTGTATCAGGGAAGACTACAGTGATAGGGGTATACTACCGTCCACCTGGTCAAGATGGTGAGATGGACAGTGAAATGCTAAGAGAAATTAGGGAAGCTAACCAAATTGGTAGTGCAGTAATAATGGGAGACTTCAATTACCCCAATATAGACTGGGTAAATGTATCATCGGGTCATGCTAGAGAGATAACGTTCCTGGATGGAATAAATGATAGCTTTATGGAGCAATTGGTTCAGGAACCGACGAGAGAGGGAGCAATTTTTAGATCTAATTCTCAGTGGAGCACAGGACTTGGTGAGAGAGGTAACGGTGGTGGGGCCGCTTGGCAATAGTGATCATAATATGATCAAATTTGATTTAATGACTGGAAAAGGAACAGTGTGCAAATCCAAGGCTCTCGTGCTAAACTTTCAAAAGGGAAACTTTGATAAAATGAGAAAAATTGTTAGAAAAAAACTGAAAGGAGCAGCTACAAAAGTAAAAAATGTCCAAGAGGCGTGGTCATTGTTAAAAAATACCATTCTAGAAGCACAGTCCAGATGTATTCCACACATTAAGAAAGGTGGAAAGGGAGGATCACGTGATGTGGTGAGCAGGAAAGAGGTCTTTCCTTGAGCTCCGGGCGTCTGCTCCCACAATTGCTTACCATCTGCCTGATATCCGCGACGAGCATACAAAAAAACCCCCTTCCTGGACACGAGCATATGTCCATCGTCCGTTATATGTATAAATCGCCCTCGGCTATGGCTGCTAGAGGTACAAAAAAAGACAAAGAAAAATCGCGAGGAGCTGAGGCCAAAATGGCGCTCGGGGCCGACTCGGCGGAGGAGAGTACCCATGCGGGAATTACCTTGGCGGACATCAAAGAAACGGTCTGCTCTGCCCTCGATGAAAAATTTGGAGAAAAAATTGCAGGGATCGAGGAACGGCTTACTGAAGTGTGCTCAGCCCTCACTGAATTCACACCACGGATAGAGCAAGTTGAAGGCCGCGTATCAAAGCTTGAAGATGACTGCCTCGTGGTGCCTACTACCCTTCAGGCGCACAACACTAAAATTCAGGCCCTTGAACAAAAGCTGGATGATCTTGAGAACAGAGATCGCAGGGTAAATCTACGTTTCCTCGGTTTCCCTGAAAGTGTAGCAGATAGCGAATTGTGCACTCTACTTGAAAAATGGCTACCGGAGGAACTCGAGCTGCCGGCGCTGCAGGGAGGCCTTGTGATCGAGCGGGCTCATCGAGTCGGCCCCAAGAAAGACGGCGTAACACGGCCCCGCATTGTAATTGCCAAGCTACTCAACTATCGCCACAAGCAAGATATTTGGCTGGCTTACCGTGCAAAGAAGGAGATAATGTATAATGGGGTGAAAATCCGAGTTTTCCAGGATTACTCGCTGCGTGTTTCTGAACAGAGGAAAGCGTTCGCCCCCATATGCACAGAGCTCTACAACCGCCAGGTACGTTTTTCTTTATTGTATCCAGCGAAACTGAAAATATGGGGTGCAGATAAAATCCGGCTTTTTGATACACCGGAGGCCGCTAAACAATTTCTCCAGCAGCCGTAGCGCTTCCCAGGACAGATTAGTACTATGGCTTTTTACAACACGGACCCAAAACCGTATCCTAACCATCAGTTCTCTAACTATACGGTTGCTGGCTGAACTTCTAGGGAGGTGCCTGAAAAATAGCCGCGCGTTTTGGAAGCAGCTTCAACTGTTGCGCTATGGCTCTATTGGACCTTACAAATTGCGTTTCTTGAAGGACTCTGCCAGGGCAACTATTCCTTAGCATCTTGGCTAGTGAGCCTTGTTCTGCGGGTTCTCCCCTTGTTATACCAAGACATATGGAGCCAGACATGAGGGGCTCTAATGGTGAACTAGACTCTCATCTGGCAAAGACACCCGCTTGTTTTGTTTTGCTTCTTTTGGTTATGGACTATTTCCATCTTGGATCTTCAGACTACAGTACCTGTGGGCAGAAGGACTGTCTTACTGTTTTGGTGGAAGTTCCACTCTTCATCAGTTTTTAATTTTCCTTATTCTTCAAGGTTTTACAGGGTATGCGGCTAACGCCATATGTAGGGGAGTACTGTATTGTTTTGATTATGTTCTTTGTTATGTATGCACCTGTCATAGGGGGAGTGAGATGCCCGTACACATTTTACTCGTGTTCTCCTAACCACAGTAATAGTGGTTTCAATGCAGATTGGGAAGGGGAAAGGGGGAAAAGGGGGGGGGGGGGGGAAAGGGGGGGGCAAGGGAAGCGGGGGGGAAGGAGCCTGCGGGGGGGGGGAGACAGCCCTTACTATTTTTTCAGGGAGCTGGTTTTTATGTTGTGCTGGGAGGTAGGGAGGTCAGGCTGGGGGCCTTCCTGCTCTTAGATAAGCCACCTTGTCAGGGCCCTGGGTCCTGGGTGTCCTGGAACCATTTTGACAATGGATAAAATCGTGTCATGGAATGTGAATGGACTGGGTTCACCCATTAAACGTAAGAAAATCCTTAATCATCTACGCCGTCTACAGACCGACATAGCCTGCCTCCAGGAAACACACCTGTCAGCGCTGGAGAGCGCAAAATTGCGAAGAGATTGGGTGGGCACCTGTATCTCCTCTGCAGCGCAAGGGAAAAAAGGAGGGGTGGCGGTGCTCATCCACAAAAATATTAACTTTAAGGTCACTACCCAAGTTATTGATTCTGAGGGCCGATACGTTTTGATCTCTGGCTCGTGGAATGATACCTTAGTTACCATCTGCAATGTCTACGCCCCCAATGAATATCGCCACAGCTTTTTTGAAAATCTGGGAAATTTACTACTTACTCATATGCAAGGTACTTTGCTGCTCATGGGCGACTTCAACTGCGTCCATGATGCCAGTGTGGACCGTAGCCCCCCGATACTTCAAACACCCTCTAAAAAGTTAAAGGGCATCGCGTACCTTTGTTCCCAACTGGGGCTTGTCGATATATGGAGGGTGCTACATCCCACTGAGAAGGACTACACGCATGTTTCCAGGGCGCATGCATCATTATCCCGCATAGATTATATTTTGGTCTCCCAAAGTAGTTTTGGCCGCATAGTCTCTGCTACTATCGAAACACAGGTAATTTCTGATCATTCCCCAGTTACGTTACAGATGACTACCACACGCACCACAGATGGTTCCCGTATGTGGCGGTTCCCTGCTCAGCTCAAAAAGAACACTCAATTCCAGACTTTCTTGCGAACTAAGTGGGATGAGTTTCTTAAGCATAACCATCAACATACCGATAACCCTCAACTCTTATGGGAAACGTCTAAGGCTGTCTTGCGTGGTGAAATAATATCATTTACACACTCCTTGCGCAAGCGCCTCCATTCTGACATCCTGGCTTTGGAACAGCAACTACGTTTTCATAAACTCACCATGCTTTCAACTCCGGGCCACCCGAAGACGGAATATTATCACACGCTGAACCAACTTAATACTCTACTGCATACCAGAGCGCAACAACAAATTGATAGAGGGGAACAAAACTTCTTCCAATTCGGCAATAAGGCTGGTCGTCTGCTTGCCAACCTGGTTCGGGTTGAGCGTTCGAAAACCTTTATCTCCCGAATGAAAGATGCCCGAGGCAATCTGGTCTCACAAAAAACCGATGTCTGTGATGTATTCCGGGAATTTTATACCACATTATACGCTGAAGAGCCTGATGAAAACAGATCAGCGGAAGAGGAATTTTTTAAGGATATTTCGCTTCCTCAGCTTTCTCAATCTCATCTGGAGTTTCTTAACCGTCCTATTCAACCTATAGAGGTCTCCAACGCCATTGCCGTAGTCCAAACAGGGAAATCCCCAGGGCCGGATGGCCTATCCTATGATTTCTATAAACTACTGCGCATGCAAATCACCGATACGCTGACCGCCTTTTATAGGGATGGCCTACATAAAAATCTATTTCCCTCTGATTTTAATCTGGCTCATATCACTATATTACCTAAACCTGGTAAAGATCCCTTATTACCGGGTTCTTACCGCCCAATCTCACTGCTGAATTGCGATCTAAAAATACTGGCAAAGGTTCTGGCCGATCGTCTCAACCAACTCTTGCCTCAACTCATCTCGCATAATCAGGTGGGCTTTGTAAAAGGCCGCACGGGAAATGCCAATATGATAAAACTGATTACGGCTATGAAACTATGTCGCTCGACCCGGACCCCAGCATTAGCCATCGGATTTGACTCCGAAAAGGCCTTCGATCGGGTTTCCTGGAAATACATGTTTTTTGCATTACGTGCTTTGGGATTTCAAGGAGCTTTTTTGAAATATGTTGCCCTTCTTTACCACAATCCAATCTCCAGAATAGTAGCCAACGGCCTGGTATCCAAGAATGTGCCTATTTGTAGAGGGGTTCGACAGGGTTGCCCCCTGTCTCCCCTACTGTACATACTAGCCATCGATCCTCTTCTCCGGAAGATCGACGCGAGCCCTAAGATCACAGGCTTCGGAGGGCCAGCACATACATTTAAGGTTGCAGCCTTCGCTGATGACATCTTGATTTTTATTTTGAACCCAGAAATTTCGCTGCCCGAAGTACTTCGACTGCAAGAACTTTTCGGTACCTTTGCTGGACTAAAAATCAACCATGAAAAATCCGAAGTTGTTGACGTGATAGGCACGCTCCGACATACTTGGACTGGCGCTTTCCCTCTACGCTGGGTCGAAACCACGCTCAAATATCTAGGGATTCGTATTCCAACTGACATTGATGAGCTTTATAGCGCCAATATAACCCCTCTATTAGCCCAAACTTCTAAAACACTCGAACGATGGCAAGCCTTGCCGCTATCCCTGAAAGGGCGGATACAGCTTTTTAAAATGATACTCCTGCCCAAATGGCTGTACATACTCCAGATGGTACCTTTATGGATCACCAAGAAGGATTTACAAGGCATCAACAAAGCCATCCGCACCTTCCTTTGGAAAGCGAAAAAGCCACGTATATCGTTGGAAATACTGTACAGACCAGTAGAGGAAGGAGGGTTGGGATGCCCGAACATCCTCTGGTATAATATGGCAAGTAATTTACGATTAGTCCGGGATATGCTTTTGTCCACTTCAACTTATGTCCCCTGTCAGGTACTGGCCGCCTGGTACCACATTACAAGACTAAACCCTTTCTTACAGCTGGATTCCAGCCGCCTACCAAAGGATATTAAATTTAACCTTCTGTTGCAGACTGGACGGAGAGTATGGGGTCAACTCCTTAAATACCTTGCAATCCCCTCCCGACTAACACCCTTTCTCTCAATAGCCCACAACCCAGACTTTCCGCCGGGAGTACAAACCTCTCATTTTCAGGGCTGGCATCGGCTGGGATTGCGGTATATATATCAACTTTTTTCGGATACCTCCTCACAACTCAGACCCTTTGCTGCATTGCAGAGCCAATACGGACTTTCGATTGAACATTACTTTGCACTTCTTCAAATTCAACATTACATCTCCAGCCGACGAGATTGTTTTCTGATTTCTCCATCCTTTCTCAAGCTTCGAGAGCTCTTCCCAGTTTGCCCTACCCAGAAACTGAATATTACGTGGTATTATAAAGCCCTGGCGAAGCTAGAAGCCTCGGACCCCACACAACAGCTATTTGCCAAATGGGCGCAATGGCCACCCTTCAATCTATCCTTTAAACAGTTCCATTCCCTTTTCGAGAGTACCAGATATATCAGCGATAATGCGCTCTTACAGGAAACGCACTATAAATTCCTCTGGCAATTCTTCTTCTCTCCATCGATGGCCCATAAGCTCCATATTGCTCCTACGGACACCTGCCCCAAATGCCGGACACATGTGGGCACCTATGTTCATTGCTTCTGGGAATGTCCGGTCATATTTACCTTTTGGAAAAACCTTGCCCATTTGTGCTCTCTGATTCTGGGGCACACACTACCGGTGGACCCAAATTTTTGGCTTTTTGGGTCTCATGTTTCCCTGACCTGGAGTGTTTCCTCTTCCACCGCCTTATACCTACACAGGGCGGGACTTTTGGGCAAGAAACAAATCCTAGTGCACTGGCTATCGGATCAACCACCCACTGTAGACGCATGGTTCTCCAGACTGATTTCTTTGTGCAGCCTAGAATATGCCACAGCTCGGAATACCTCTTTTAAGAAATTTAAGGCAATCCAGGACATATGGGAACCCGTATTCATGTATTTAAAACCTGTCGTTCACTCTGGTTTGTAGACATGGATGAGCTCTTTACGCATTTAACAACTCATATGCCCAGACGTTTCACAACTTTTATGCCCAAATGGAATACTTTTTTGTAAACTACCTACTTTTTAGGATTGGGGGATCACATTGACTGCTCTCTGATGCACATGAGCTGTCTCCACAGCAGGCATGATGGGGGGGGAGGGTGGTAGGGAGGTGGTGGGGGTCTCAGGGTTTAAGGGAGGGTAAGGGGTGGGGGAGGGAATTGATTACTTGATCTATTGGTAATAGTTATGGTCTTAGTTCACTTTATAATAATTGCATGCGGTTCTGCCTATTTCCACTTCTGTATGCCACTCATTTAGTATAAGCACTTGGGAGGTTACCCAATTTGGCAACTCCATCTTTGACACCGATGACTGCAAAATATGGTAGTTTTCATTGTTTGTTTTTCATTTTGCATCCATTGTACTGGTTGTATATGACTGATACGTTCTCTTTACATTTTTGTAAGCATATCTATGTTTCAAAAATTAATAAAAATATATTTCAAAAAAAAAAAAGAAAGGTGGAAAGAAGGCAAAACGATTACTGGCATGGTTAAAAGGGGAGGTGAAAGAAGCTATTTTAGCCAAAAGATCTTCATTCAAAATTGGAAGAAGGATCCAACAGAAGAAAATAGGATAAAGCATAAACATTGGCAAGTTAAATGTAAGACATTGATAAGACAGGCTAAGAGAGAATTTGAAAAGAAGTTGGCTGTAGAGGCAAAAACTCACAGTAAAAACTTTTTTAAATATATCCGAAGCAGAAAGCCTGTGAGGGAGTCAGTTGGACCGTTAGATGATCGAGGGGTTAAAGGGGCACTTAGAGAAGATAAGGCCATCGCGGAAAGATTAAATGATTTCTTTGCTTCGGTGTTTACTGAAGAGGATGTTGGGGAGGTACCCGTAATGGAGAAGGTTTTCATGGGTAATGATTCAGATGGACTGAATCAAATCACGGTGAACCTAGAAGATGTGGTAGGCCTGATTGACAAACTGAAGAGTAGTAAATCACCTGGACCGGATGGTATACACCCCAGAGTTCTGAAGGAACTAAAAAATGAAATTTCAGACCTATTAGTAAAAATGTGTAACTTATCATTAAAATCATCCATTGTACCTGAAGACTGGAGGATAGCAAATGTAACCCCAATATTTAAAAAGGGCTCCAGGGGCGATCTGGGAAACTACAGACCGGTTAGCCTGACTTCAGTGCCAGGAAAAATAGTGGAAAGTGTTCTAAACATCAAAATCACAGAACATATAGAAAGAAATGGTTTAATGGAACAAAGTCAGCATGGCTTTACCCAGGGCAAGTCTTGCCTCACAAATCTTCTTCACTTTTTTGAAGGAGTTAATAAACATGTGGATAAAGGTGAACCGGTAGATATAGTATACTTGGATTTTCAGAAGGCGTTTGACAAAGTTCCTCATGAGAGGCTTCTAGGAAAAGTAAAAAGTCATGGGATAGGTGGCGATGTCCTTTCGTGGATTGCAAAACTGGCTAAAAGACAGGAAACAGAGAGTAGGATTAAATGGGCAATTTTCTCAGTGGAAGGGAGTGGACAGTGGAGTGCCTCAGGGATCTGTATTGGGACCCTTACTGTTCAATATATTTATAAATGATCTGGAAAGAAATACGACGAGTGAGATAATCAAATTTGCAGATGACACAAAATTGTTCAGAGTAGTTAAATCACAAGCAGATTGTGATAAATTGCAGGAAGACCTTGTGAGACTGGAAAATTGGGCATCCAAACGGCAGATGAAATTTAATGTGGATAAATGCAAGGTGATGCATATAGGGAAAAATAACCAATGCTATAATTACACAATGTTGGGTTCCATATTAGGTGCTACAACCCAAGAAAGAGATCTAGGTGTCATAGTGGATAACACATTGAAATAGTCGGTTCAGTGTGCTGCGGCAGTCAAAAAAGCAAACAGAATGTTGGGAATTATTAGAAAAGGAATGATGAATAAAACGGAAAATGTCATAATGCCTCTGTATCGCTCCATGGTGAGACCGCACCTCGAATACTGTGTACAATTCTGGTCGCCGCATCTCAAAAAAGATATAATTGCGATGGAGAAGGTACAGAGAAGGGCTACCAAAATGATAAGGGGAATGGAACAACTCCCCTATGAGGAAAGACTAAAGAGGTTAGGACTTTTCAGCTTGGAGAAGAGATGACTGAGGGGGGATATGATAGAGGTGTTTAAAATCATGAGAGGTCTAGAACGGGTAGATGTGAATCGATTATTTACTCTTTCGGATAGTAGAAAGACTAGTGGACACTCCATGAAGTTAGCATGGGGCACATTTAAAACTAATCGGAGAAAGTTCTTTTTTACTCAACGCACAATTAAACTCTGGAATTTGTTGCCAGAGAATGTGGTTCGTGCAGTTAGTATAGCTGTGTTTAAAAAAGGATTGGATAAGTTCTTGGAGGAGAAGTCCATTACCTGCTATTAAGTTCACTTAGAGAATAGCCACTGCCATTAGCAATGGTTACATGGAATAGACTTAGTTTTTGGGTACTTGCCAGGTTCTTGTGGCCTGGATTGGCCACTGTTGGAAACAGGATGCTGGGCTTGATGGACCCTTGGTCTGACCCAGTATGGCATTTTCTTATGTTCTTATGTCTTCCGGGCCTTAAGGAGCGTCGAAATTACGGCTTGAGGGTATCCTCTGCGGCGGAGACGACACTGTTCAAAAGCCAGGCCACAATACAGAAGCATTCTGCCTGGACGAAAAATACTGGCCCCTGATGAAGCAGTTGCGGAAGATGGCCCAACCGAACCAGGCCGTCCACCGCCAGGTGGACTAGATCTGCAAACCAAGGACGCCATGGCCACTCGGGAGCCACCAGATTGACAGACCCCCGAGGAAGCTCTATTCTCCGAAGGACCTTGCCCACTAGGGGCCAGGGGGGAAAAACGTAGAGTAGAACGTGGTCCGGCCAGGGGAGCACTAGAGCGTCCACTCCTTCCGCACCGTGCTCTCGCCTGCGGCTGAAGAACCGAGTTGCTTTGGTATTGAGGGACGTCGCCCTGAGGTCCAGTTGTGGCGTCCTCCAGCGATTGCGAAGATGCATGGCTTCGTCAGAGAGGGACCAGTCCCCGGGGTCCAGTTGCTGACGACTCAGGTAGTCGGCCTGAATGTTGTCTACACCCGCAATGTGCGATGCTGCCAGGCGCGCTACATGCTTCTCCGCCCACGACATTAGGTGGGTGGCTTCGAGCGACATGTGCCGGCTCTTCGTGCCTTCTTGGCAATGGATATACGCTACGGTCGTCGCGTTGTCCGATAGGATCCACCGCTCGATTCCGCAGCAAGGGTAAGAAGTGCATGAGGGCCAGACACACCGCCCTTGTTTCCAGGCGATTTATCGGCCAAGCTGCTTGTTCCTTCGTCCACAGCCCCTGTGCTGAACTCCGGTGGCATTCTGCCCTCCAGCCGGACAGACTGGCATCGGTGGTGACCACCACCCAATCCGGTGTCTCTAGAGATATGCCTTGGGCCAGATGACGCGGCTCCAGCCACCAGTCCAGGCTGTCCTTGACAGACAGGGGGAGCGGAAGCACCAGCTGGTAATCCTGAGAGACTGGTTTCCAGCGAGAGAGAAGGGGCGCTTGCAGGGGATGGAGGTGTGCGAAGGCCCATGGGACAAGATCGATCGTGGAGGCCATGGAACCCAAGACCTGCAGATAGTCCCAAGATGTGGGATCCGGTAACACAGAAAAACGCTGTACTTGTTCCCGGAGTGATTGGGCCTTGTCCGGGCATAGGAAGACCTTGCCCTGAAGCGTGTCGAAGTGCGCTCCCAAAAAATCCAAGTGTTGCAAAGGGGTGAGGGAGCTCTTGGCAAAATGCACCACCCAGCCCAGGGACCGGAGAAGGTGAACCACCCTGGAGACCACCGACTGTCCCTGGGAGAAGGACTTCGCTCATATGAACCAGTTGTCCAGGTAGGGGTGAACTAGGATCCCCTCCCGTCTCAGAGCAGCCACAACCACCACCATGATCTTCGTGAACGTCCGTGGGGCGGTCGCCAGTCCGAAGGGGAGGACTTGGAACTGATAGTGTCGGTTCAGGATCTTGAAGCGGAGAAACCTGTGATGTGCCTTCAGAATGGGGATGTGGAGATAGGCCTCTGTCAGGTCGAGGGAGGCAAGGAATTCCCCTTGATGTAACGCCGCAATCACGGAACGCAGGGTCTCCATGTGGAAATGGAGGACCCTTAGGGGCTTGTTGATCTCCTTGAGATCCAGAATTGGGCGGAAGGAACCTTCCTTCTTGGGCACGACGAAGTAAATGGAATAATGGCCCGAGCCCACCTCTCCGAAGGGGACGGGCGCAATGGCCCCGAGGCTCAGGAGCCTGTCCAAGGTCTGTTGCACTGCCAGTCTCTGGAGGCTCGATCCGCAAGGCAAGAAGAGAAACCTGTCTCTCGGGCAGCGGGCAAACTCCAAAGCGTAGCCGTTCTTTAAGATGTCTAGGACCCACTGGTCCGAAGTGATGCGAGCCCACTCCTCGTAAAAGTGAGAAATTCATCCTCCGATCCGCCGAGTCGAGGAGTGGGCGGGCTCGGCATCATTGAGTGGGCTTGGACGAGGCCCCCTGACACGTCCCCTCCCGAGTGGGCCTGCGACCGCGAAAGGAACGGAGCCAGGACTGTGATCTGGAAGACTGGGTCCGGGGCGCCCCTGTTGCTTGTAGCCGCGGTAGCAACACTGTGCCCGGGAGCGGGATCTGGAAGGAGTAAAAGTCCTGAAATTCCACTGGCGGTCCTCTGGCAGCTTGTGGACCAAGTTCTCCCCCAGAGATTTGATGATCTGGTCGAGGTCTTCACCGAAGAGGAACTTGCCCTTGAAGGGAAGAGACCCAAGACTGGACTTGGAGGAGGTATCCGCCGACCAGTTGCGAAGCCATAGGAGGCGGCGTGCTGAAACCACGGAGACCATGGATGGCGCCAGGATGTGGAACAAATCATACAAGGCATCCGCCCCATAAGCTATGGCGGACTCTAGACGGTCCGCCTGTCTTGCTTCCTCGGTTGGCAAATCCTGGGAAGTCAGTAGCTGTTGAACCCAGCGGAGACTTGCTATCTGCACCAGGGAACTGCAGATGGCGGCGCACATCCCCAAAGCCGAGACCTCAAAGACCCGCTTGAGGTAGACTTCCAGTTTCCTATCCTGAGTATCACGCAGAGCTGTGCCACCCGTCACCAGTATGGTCGTCCTTTTGGTCACCGCCAACACCACCGAGTCCACTTTCGGGACCTTAATCAACTCCAGGAAATCCTCCGGGAGTGGATACAGTTTGTTCATGGCGTGTCCGACCCTAAGGGATGTCTCGGGAGTATCCCACTCCCGGTCTAACAAATGTAGAAAGGTGGGGTGAGTGAGAAAAGCCCGGGAGAGAAGGGTCCCCCTTCCTGGCAGAGGAGGTGACAACTGGGAGAATGCGCTGGCGGTTCCAGTGGAGGGTCGAGGTCCAACTCCTGAAGGATCTGCGGGATAAGGTCCTCAAGCTCCTCCTTCCTAAAGATGCGTAGGACCTGCGGGTCATCGCACTCGTTGTGTCTCCGAGGTCGAATCATCCGGATGAGATGGGGGATCCCCGCCCGGATCCGGGTCAGATCCCCCCCCCCACCCCCAGCGAGAGGGGCGCAAAGTGGACCCGGGAAGCCCTGTTTTGAAAAAAGGATTGGATAAGATCTTGGAGGAGAAGTCCATTACCTGCTATTAATTAAGTTGACTTAGAAAATAGCCACTGCTATTACTAGCAACGGTAACATGGAATAGACTTAGTTTTTGGGTACTTGCCAGGTTCTTATGGCCTGGATTGGCCACTGTTGGAAACAGGATGCTGGGCTTGATGGACCCTCGGTCTGACCCAGTATGGAAAACAAAAAAAAAAGACTTTGCCAAAGTCCAAATCTCCACCAAATGGCTGATTCTCAGTCAAATCTAGCTGGCTAAAATGTAGCCGGATGAACTAGGGTTCTCATACTATGCCTAACAGTGAAAATCAAGTTACGTCCTCTCCTCTTGCCCCCTTCCCCTCCTCTCTCCAACTACAAATAAGGTGGGGGCAGACAGCTGCTTCATCCCTACTCCCTCCCACCCTTCCAATTAAGAATCATCACTGGGCCTGATGCTGCCCCCAACTCAATTAGGAAATGGAGCAAGGCAGAGAGGGTCCCTATGTTCCTTGCTCTCACCCCCACGACCCCAAATACTAAATGGAGCAAGGAAGAGAGATTTGTATCCTTTAATTCCACTCCTGCAACCCAATTAGGAAATCTGTGACGCAGAGAGGTTCCCCCTTTCCCCTGATTCTCTCCCTCTCCCCCCCATGCCTACCCTCCTCATTAATAGAACAATTTTCCAAAGACTTTACTTGTAACCGTGACTTGAGGGAAAATAAAGGGCTGAAAATGTCCCTTCTACACAGTATGGGGGCTTCTACATGTACGGAAAAGGGCAGAGCTGTGATGGGGGCGGATTTAATGTGAAAATTTCTATGCATCACTTATAGTATGGACTTTTGATACTATTGGACTTTGAGCGCTGGCTAGCCCTGAATTTTCAAAAGGAAAGAATATTTGAGAACATTTTGGAGGTTGGGGAGTATTTTAGAAACATGGAAACATGAAAGCAGAAAAAGACCATGTGGCCCATCTAGGCTTTACAATTCTCATCACTCCTTAGAGATCCCATCTATTTGTCCCAAATGCCCTTTAATTCAGATAGTTTTTTCCTCCACCACATCCACTGGGAGACCGTTCCATGTACAGATCTTCCTGTCTGTGAAGAAACATTTCCAAATATGACTCCTGAGTCTCCTCACTTTCACCATTTGTATCCCTGTGCCTGCACCCACCCTCCAGTTTTAAGAAATGCTTTGTAACAAATATAGGACAGCCGAAAGGACCCTTCCACCCACCCTTCTGATTAAGAAATGTAGTGGGGCTAAGAGGCATGCACCCAGACAGGGCTCCCCCATGGACATAGTCTGCTCTTCTCACACTCTGCAGAATTTACAGCACCCATAACAAACCTTAAGATTAGCCTGGTGATCCACGATGAGCTTAGCATTCTCCAAAGTAACCTTTCGCAGCAAGACGCCCATCTCAGCACACTGCCTGTCCAGCTGGTCATTCAGGGCCTAGGAGAGGATGCAAGATTGTCACTGATGAGCTGGAAGGAACAGAAGACTGATCTTAGCAATGTGTAAGGCCTGGAACAAGGTCGGGTATGCGTTACAAAAGGGAAGTATTGACTTTTCTGAAGCCGAACCAAGTCTCTAAAGCTTGCTATTCTCTCTCAAACTACATGCCTCATCTCACCTGCAGTGTTATCTATCTAGAAGACATTACAAAAGCAAGAATAAAAAGTAGAATGCAGAAAGCAGAGTTTCCTACTAGTAACAAGTGTTCTCCAAGGACAGCAGGATGTTGGTCCTTACAGATGGGTGACATCAGCAGATGGAGCCCGGCACGGAAAACGTTTGTGAAAGTTTCTAGAACTTTGACTGGCACACTGAGCATGCCCAGCAAGCCTCTATCTATGAGTCCACGCAGGGTCCCTCTTCAGTCTCGTAATACAGAATTCATGAGTGAAAAATAAAATAACAAAACGATAGGAGAACCCAAGTCCGCAGGGTGGCAGGTGGGTTTCCTGAGGACTAACATTGTGCTGTCTTAGGAGAACACCTGTTACAGGTAAGCAACTCTGCTTCCTCCTAGGATAAGCAGAATGGTAGTCCTCACAAATGGGTGAATACCAAGATACAGGCTGCTCCTGAATACAACAATGACCAAAGCCCCTAACAGGATGCCAACGGGCACAATAAACTGTGGTGCTGTTGGTAACAGAGGGAGACAGCCTGATCCCAAATAATGGGCCCTAGGCAGGGAGAGTTGGGTTTAAAGCTGGAAAAGGTTGTGAAGGTCAGATTGGCGAAGCAACTATCCTGACAACCATCTTTGTCCCCACAATAATGGGCAGCGAACATACGTAGAGATCTCTAGGTCCCAGCCCCGGATGATGACGTCAACAGAGCTATTTAAGTGCAGGCTCCGCTCCCTAGCATTGCCTTTGCAACAGGTCTCCTCACTGGTCGAGTACTCATTGCCTCCTAGAATTTCGTCTCACCCCTGTGTTCCTGTCTCCTTGTTCCTGCCCTGCTTCTTACCTCGGATTGACTACACAGACTTTGACCTTGCTTTACCTAACCACACCATTGACTCTCTCCAAGCCCAGACCTCTGCTTCGTCTGACTACGCATACTACGTTTGACTTTCTCCGTGATCAGACCTCAGCCTTGCTTGCTACTGCCTCTGGATTGACGCCGGCCCTGACTCAAGCCTGTTTCCCGACGCCTCTTCAGCTTACTTCCTGGACTTGGCCTGGTTTTGGCCTCTGATGGAAACAGGATGCTGGGCTTGATGGACCCTTGGTCTGACCCAGCAAGGCAATTTCTTTTGTTCTTATATTCTTATGTTCTTGGTCTATTCAGGCTTCGGCCTGCTCTTGCTCGGGCGCCCCGTGTCTGTCTGTTCCTTTGATGCCCGAGTCTCTGGGACACTACCTTGTCCAGTGTAAGACTGTACTATCTCTCATCTGCTGGCTCTGGGCTAAACCAGACTTCTACATCAACTACCTACAGAGGCCCACAAGTCCAGCCGGCCCCAGCACCCAAAGGCTCAACCCGCTGGGAACGAGGCTGGTATTGGTGAAGCTCCAGTTGGCCTCTGTCCATCAGCCCACTCTGCCTGCCGACAGTGGGGACCCTTAGGTCTCCTACCTACGGGTTGCGTCAACCCCACCTCGGCCCAAGAGTCCACCTCCAACGCAAGAGAACGGTAGATTTGATGACTTTAGCAAGGGTTGACAGGGAGGCAATTGGACGAAGGTTTATAGGCTCAAATGGGTCTGTTGTCTTTTTCTTGGGTACGGATCAGACAGAAGTTTGAGAATATCTGGAAATTTCCCTGTGTTAAGTGATAGATTGACTAGTTGCGCTATGGATGGTGCAAGAAACTTTCAGCAGTAGACCTGGGCAGGGGTTATAAGGAGAACTGGATAGCCTCGACAGCAATGTTAGCGCTCATTAACACTGATGGTGCACGAAGCCTGGACCCTCAGATATACGTCCCCACGGAATCTCAGAGTGAGCTACCATCAAAGGTCGCCAACCCCCTGCTCGTCTGCCTCAAACCGTGGGGTATGGCCCCACCAGGGTCTAACAAGTCCCTGGAAGGAGTTGTAGATCTATCTTCTCTTTTTCTTCTTTTTTATTTTTAAACATATTCCAGACTGCAGGTTTGCACCTCTACCATCTGCTGGAGACAGAAAATACTGAGAAACTGCAGGTGGCACACTAGGTTATGTATAGTGTCAGTGAAACTTTCTCTGTCTCCATCTGCTAGTGTTGCAGAAGTGGACTCTTGGACCAAGGTGAGGTTGGTGCTACCCAGAGAGGGGCCCTGCAGGTCCTCACCGTTGGCAGGCGGAGCTCACTGGAGCTGGCTGGAACAGAAGCCCAACAGGAACTTTATTGGCACCTGTTAGAATGTAAGATATCCTACATTTACTTACCTTAGTCTATGTGCCTATTTGTAAACCGTTGTGATGGTATATAACTTAGCGACGGTATAGAAAAGTTTTTAAATAAATAAATAAACAAACTTCACCAATACCTTCACCTGTCCTTTCAGAAGGGACTCCCCTGTCCCCAAAAGGTTGCCTAGTTCCTTACAAAACTGAATCCCTCTTCCCTGTGCCATACATTGAAACTCCGGAGCTCTGCCTGCCTCTGGGGGCCTGTGCATGGAACAAGGAGCATTTCAGAGAATGCTACCCTGGAGGTTCTGGATTTCAACATTCTACCTTTCAACATTTCAACCTCCTTAAGCCAATCTCCACCCAACAGCCGACAGCAACGCCCCCTAGCACCTCATCACAAAACAAAGAATGCAGCTTATCATCGTTCGAGACCCCATCATCATTGGAAATCGAATTCATTCTCAATAAGCTTAAATCTTCCTCTCATACACTGGATACCATACCCTCTAATCTTCTGTTATCGACTCCTAACACCATTTCCAAAGCATTAGCAGACATAATCAACTGCTCTTTAACTCAAGGAAAGGTCCCAGATCAACTCAAAATAGCCATCCTGAAACCCTTACTAAAAAAACCTAACCTTTCAACGGCTGACCCTGCAAACTTCCGCCCTATCGCTAACCTTCCCCTGATCTCAAGAGTGATGGAAAGATTCGTCAACAAGCAACTGTCTGAGTACCTGGAGGAGAACAACATACTCTCCCCTTTCTAGTTCGGCTTCAGGAAATCGCAAAACACAGAAGCTCTTCTAGCATCGTTATCTGACACCATCCTCCTCAATCTTGAAAGAAAACAACCATACCTTCTCGCTCTTCTCGACCTATCCGCCGCATTCGACACAGTCAATCATGCCATCCTTCTTGAGCGGCTATCCGATATAGGAATTCAAGGAGAAGCTCATAGCTGGTTTCAATCGTTCCTGGAGAATAGATTCTATAAAGTCAAGATCAATAACGAAGAATCATCTCCTATTAAATCAATCCGAGGAGTACCACAAGGATCATCTCTCTCCCCTACTCTTTTTAACATTTACCTGCTTCCACTCTGCCACCTACTCTCCAGCCTCAAGCTAAAGCATTATATTTTCGCTGATGACATTCAGATACTTCTTCCCATCACAGAATCACTGCAAAAAAACTTGGGCACATTGGAACAATTGCTTACAATCTATCAATACTCTGCTATCCAGCCTGAACCTCATACTCAATTCAAATAAAACAGAAATCCTCATCATCTCGCCAGACGAAAACCACACTCTCATCAACTCCCAAAGCGCAACACAATTCGCAAAATCATCCATTAACCACTCCCCTTACGTCAGAGACTTAGGGGTGCGTCTCGACAATCAATTCAACCTTAAATCCTTCGTCAACAACACAACTAAAGTATGTTATTTCAAACTTCAAGTGCTCAAAAATCTGAAACCACTCCTCCACTTCAGTGACTTCTGTCTAGTAGTTCAGTCTATAATTCTGTCTAAGTTAGACTACTGCAACTCTCTTCTGCTAGGTCTTCCTATTTTATCTACAAAACCCCTACAGATGGTGCAGAACGCTGCGGCGAGGTTACTCACCAACACAAATAAAAGAGCCCACATCACACCAATTCTTCACAGCCTTCACTGGCTACCTATAAAAGCCAGAATCACATTCAAGACATTATCGATGATCCACAAGGATATTATGGGCATCTAAACTCGCAACTCCGCCCTCACACATCTCAAAGACCTATCAGATACAACTACAAAGGTTCCTTATATGCTCCCCCGATCAAAACTTCACTAACAAAACGAGCACTCTCCACAGCTGGGCCCACCCTCTGGAACTCATTACCGCCAGATCTACGCCAAGAAACATGTCATATAACTTTTAAGAAAAACCTAAAAACGTGGCTCTTCCGGCAAGCCTTTCCGGAATCGCAGGAACACTCCGACACGGGTCAAAGAGCAAAATAGTACACTATAAGTTCCAGGACCGCCCATATCCCCTCAAGGACCGATTACACCTTATCTGGACAGCCCACTTGTTTTGAAAGACTCCCTGATTGATGCATTAGTTCTTTAGCTCATGCATTACTCATGTTTAGGCCCATCATCATTGTTCACTGTTACCTGTATTTCCTAATTTAGCACACCATCTATTTTTAGCTATTTTCTACATGTATTCACATTATTTGACGAGTTATTGTTGTCTATTTCAGTGGTTCTCAACCTTTTTTCTGTCGGGACACACCTGACAGATGGTTCTCACATGCGTGACACACTGACCTATGATCGTCACAGGGCTAGATGTAAATGTACAGTTTGCATCCACGGGAACTCCCCTGATCCACAATAATGGATGTAAAGCAGAATTATGACATTCCCCGTTCAACTCACTCTACAAAAAAGATATTCTGGTTCTGGTGTCATCTCAGTAACAGCAACTCAAACTCCTTCTACTTTCAGGCTCAATAGCCCTACTTATGAAAAGACAGCAGTTTACCACCAATGCATGTCCTCTTGAGAAAACGCAACAAATAAGACTGATAAAACACTTACATGCTAGTAAAATATCTCTGTAACAGACACAGAACCGACCTAACATACTCCCAGGATCTGTAGTAATGCACATAAACTAATCCACACACAGTTACACCTGTATTATGGAATACACTCAAACAGGAGCAACCCTATCTATGAAAAGGCAACACTACAAATATTAAATCAGGCCCTAAAAACCAATACACCTCTTATTAGGAAAACAGAACTAGCAAGCAGCTATAGATCCCCACACAGAAATAATTGTAAAACTATACTAATAAGCAGAATAAATGTTTCACAACAACTATGAACAGAATAACATCCAACAATTAAAAACTCATAAAAACTATTAAAAATTCTCCAAACACCAATAAAATATTTTAAAAAAAGCAGACACATCACATAATATTAAATAATTAAAATAGCAGTCAATCAAGAAAAATAAACTTAAAAAGCCACCTTTACTTACCCCCTCCAGCAGCTTTCCTACTCCTCTTCCATGCAGGCTGTAGTACACACCAGAAGCAGCAGTAGTGGCTAAGCTCTATACTCATGGTCCTCTTCCTTAGGGCCCATGTCTCTCACACACACACACACCATACCAGTCATGCCCCCATGACCAGTTTCTGTCTCTCACACACCAATCATCTCCCAGTCTTTGACAAACACACCAGTCACCTTCCTGAACAGTTTCTCTCATGCCATACACACACACACAGGCTTCCCACTCCCATGTTCCACTTACATATATGGGCTTCTCACTCTCATAATCACTTTCTCTTTCTCACATACACTCACCAGTCTCTCACTCCCATGCTTGTTCTCTCCACATGCACAGGCTTCTCATTCCCATAATCACTTTCTTTCTCTCCCACATACACACACACCAGTCACCTGATCTCTCTCATGCATACACACACAGGCTTCCCACTCCCATGTTCTCTTTCAGATATACAGGCTTCTCACTCCCATGCTGTATCTCACACACTCCCAGCTTTCTCACTCCCATGCTCACTCTTCACATGTACAGGCTTCTTATTCCCATAATCACTTTCTTTCTCTCTCTCACATACACGCAAACACACACCAGTCACCTGATCTCTCTCATGCATATACACACACACATAGGCTTCCCACTCTCATGTTCTCTTTCAGATATACAGGCTTCTCACTCCCATGCTGTGTCTCACACACACACAGGTTTCTCACTCCCATGCCCACTCTTCACCTGCACAGGCTTCTCATTCCCATAATCACTTTCTCTCACACACACCCGTCACCTGATCTCTCTCATGCATACACACACAGGCTTCCCACTTCCATGTTCTGTCTTACATACACAGGCTTCTCCCTCCCATGCTGTGTCTCACACACACCCAGGTTCTCACTCCCATGCTCACTCTCTTCACATGCACAGGCTTCTCATTCCCATAATCACTTTCTCTGTTACACACCACACACCCAGTCTCTCTCTCATTTCCATGCTCGCTCTCCACATGCACAGGCTTCTCATTCCCTGAATCACATTCTCTCTCTCACATTCACATACACACCAGTCACACCGTCATCTTACCAACCAGTCTCTCTCATATACATGCACACACACAGGCTTCCCACTCCCATGCTCTCTCTCACATAATCAGGCTTCTCACTCCCATGCTTTCTTTCACATACACCCCCACAACACCAGGCTTCTTACTCCCATGCTTTCTCACATACCCAGATTTCTCACTTCCATGCTTTTTCTCTCTCTCTCTCACACACACATCCCTGACTGTCTCACACTCTTACATACACATCAGTCATCTCCTTGAGCAGTCACTTTCATTGTCTCTCACATATACACATACATCAGCTCTCTGACCAGTTTCTCTCAATCACACACATACTCTCGATCAAATACATTCTCTCACTTACACACAGGCTCTCAATCACACACATTCTCTCACTTACACACAGGCTGGCTGGCTGCTTCTCTCTCTTTCTGTCACTCACTTCCTCCCCCCCCCCCCCCAGCACAAACGGTAGCTGCTCCTCCAGCCCCCGCAGGCCAAGAAGAAAGAATTCCATCGATCGCGGGAGGCTCATGCTGCTCTCTCCTTTCCCTTCCGCTTTCTCCCCCAGAGCAGGAAGATCAGCTGCCTCTCCTGCTGCCACCGGACTCCTGCTATCTTCGGGCGTCCGAACTTCCTGTCGGGGGGGGGGGGGGGGGAGTAGCGGAAGCGCAGCGCACAACTTCCGCTTCCTCCCTCCCCCCCCCCCCCAAGCAGGAAGATCGGCGGACCATACGGCCCGATGCCCGAAGATAGCAGGAGAACGGGTGGCAGCAGGAGAGGCAGCTGATCTTCCTGCATTGGGGGGAGGAAGCGGAAGCTGCACGCGGCGCTTCCGCTTCCCCCCCCCCCGAACAGGAAGACCGGTTGGCCATACGGCCGCAGCAGCGCTTCCCCATGTGTGCCGTGATGGCGCGCGAGGCGTGGGTTCTCTTGCGGCACGGCCTTTCTTCTTCCCGCGCACCACTTCCTGTTCCGGGTCCGGGGGGGGGGGGGGGGGGGAATGCAGGCGCGGGAAGAAGAAAAGGGCAGCCGCGGATGCCACAGCTTTTTTTTTTTTTGCACCGCTGCCGTTCCCGCTGGGCTTGAACGTGCTGATAGCCCGGCGGCAACGGCAGCAGGGAAGAACGAGCAGCGGGAGGGACCGGGAGCCACGCGACACACCTGCCGGTGCTTGGCGACACACTAGTGTGTCGCGACGCACCGGTTGAGAACCGCTGGTCTATTTAATATTTTAATATTTATATTCTTATGTTCAGAAACTCTGTTTATTGTAACGCCTTAACCGCGACAGTTTTGTTCTATGGAAACCGACCTGATTTGATATTTGTATCGAGAATGTCGGTATATAAAAATCCTAAATAAATAAATAAATAAAAGTCTAAATTTGGTCCCTCTCACTCTGTCCTGTGTCGTTGGTGCCCACATGTACCACTACAACAAGCTCCTCCCCAGCACTGTCTAAAATCCTATCTAGGTGATGCATGAGGTCTGCCAGGCAAGCAAGTTACCAGGCGATCCTCATGTCCACCAGCTACCCAGCTATCTACATTCCTAATAATTGAATTACCATTTATGACAGCCAACCTAACCCTTCCCTCCTGGGCACTAACCCTGGGAGACTAATCTTCATTGCGAGAGAATAATGCATCACTTGGCAAGCCAGTCCTTGCTACAGGATCACTTCCTGCTACACCAGAGTGCATCCTGACTGTTTTACCTAGCTACTATGTCCCCATACCTCTCTACCTGCCTCAGCTCCTTCAGGTCTGCCACTGAGGTACTCCTGGGGGAATTCTGCGCTACTGCGGAATGCAGAATTTGCACAGAATTCCCCCCTGCGCAGAATTGCCAAATTCTGTGCAGAAAATAGCAGAGGAAACCCCGGCATGCCGTGAACAGAGCACGTCCCACGGCACACGCTCCATTCGCAGCGAAGATGAAGGCCCGGCACGCCGATCGCAGCACACTGGGGCCTTCTCTTTTCGCCGCGAACAGCGCACCAGGCCTTCATCTTGGGCTGTGATCGGAGCGTGTCTCGCAGCATGCCGGTGAGAGAGAATATGTGTCAGAGGGGAAGGGAGGGTGAGAGAGAGCAGGAGGGTGTGAGAGAGAGCAGGAGGGTGTGAGAGAGAGCATGGAAGATGAGAAGGTGGGTGGGGGCGATGCTTGAGTGTGGATTTCAGAGAGAGGGAGCCTATATGAGGGGAGGGGGATGCCGGTGAGAGAGAATGTGTGTGTGAGAGAGGAGGGGGTGTGGGTGAGGGTGAGAGACAACTTGGTTGGTAAGAGGGGGAATGGGGGGGATGCTTGAGTGTGGGTTTCAGAGAGGGAGCCTATATGAGGAGATTGTGAAGGAGTGTGTATGTGTGAGAGAGATTGGGAACGCGTGTGTATGAAAAAGGGATCCTGTGTATGTGAGGGTGCTAGCCTGTGTGAAGGGATTGTGTATGTGTGAGACAGAGCCTGTGTGAAGGGATTGTGTATGTGTGAGACAGAGCCTGTGTGAAGGGATTGTGTATGTGTGAGACAGTGAGAGAGACATAGGTAGCCTGTGTGAGGATGTATGCGTGAGAGAGAAAGGGAGCTTGTGTGGATGTGCATGCAAGAGAGAGGGCCCTGTATGAGCGGATGTGTGTGTGCACGAGAGAGTGAGGGAGCCTGTATGAGGAAGGGACACTCTTACAGTGAATTTCTAGGGAAATTCTGCAACTAAGTAATAAATTTTTCTGTAATAATTTAAAATGTAATTACTTAAAGACTGTCATGTAAATTGTGTTATTTTGACCAATATAAAGTTTGCAGAATTGTGCAGAATTTTCAGTTTTTGTGCACAGACTTTTAAATTTTGTGGCGCAGAATTCCCCAGGAGTACACTCAAGCCTTCAGAGATGAGACTCGTTCTCTGAGAGCCAGGAGCTTTTTGCACTGGGTGCACCATACAACCTCTCACGAAATGGTAAAAAAAAAAAAATCATACATGTAGTTGAGGTCCCAGTCGCGGCAGCCGCGACTAGGCCCTTACCTCCTTGGTCCCGGCCCATCTCCGAGGGCCTGTTTCACGGCATCCCCGCAGGGGGGGGAGGGGGGGGGACGCCGCCGCCGAGAAGCCCTGCCTGGACACCTTCTCCCTAGGCGCGCGCAAGCCACGCTTTTGAAGGCCGTTTCCCGCCACTGGAAGCTCCGCCCTATCCATGACTTCAGACGCCGCGGCCTATGTCAGGCCGCTGTTGAGCCCAGGACTTTGCCTTGCAATGGGGTTCCTTGTGGTACTCAGTTGCTCCGTGCCCCAGAGTGTGCTCCGTGCCCCAGAGTGTGCCCCCCGTGCCCCAGAGTGTGCTCCGTTCCTGCCTGAGACTTGTCTTGCTCTGTGCCCAAGTCTTGCTTCTGTCTGGCTTGCTTGCAGTAACCTGTTCTGCTTCAGTTCCAGCTTGGTTCCAGTAGCCAGTCCCGCTTCAGCTCCTGCCTGGTTCCAGTAGCCAGTCCCGCTTCAGCTCCTGTCCCGTTCCAGTAGCCAGTCCCGCTTCAGTTCCTGTCCCGTTCCAGTAGCCAGTCCCGCTTCAGCTCCTGTCTGGTTCCAGTAGCCAGTCCCGCTTCAGCTCCTGTCTGGTTCCAGTAGCCAGTCCCGCTTCAGCTCCTGTCTGGTTCCAGTAGCCAGTTCTGCTTCAGCTCCTGTCTGGTTCCAGTAGCCAGTCCTGCTTCAGTTCCTGTCCGGTTCCAGTAGCCAGTCCTGCTTCAGCTCCTGTCCCGTTCCAGTAGCCAGTCCTGCTTCATTTCCTGTCTGGTTCAGTAGCCAGTCCTGCTTCATTTCCTGTCTGGTTCCAGTAGCCAGTCCTGCTTCAGTTCCTGTCTGGTTCCAGTAGCCAGTCCTGCTTCAGCTCCTGTCTGGTTCCAGTAGCCAGTCCTGCTTCAGCTCCTGTCTGGTTCCAGTAGCCAGTTCTGCTTCAGTTCCTGCTTGCTTCAGTCCTTGCCTGCTACAGGTCCTGCCTGACTCCTGATCCCTGCCTGCCCGCTCCAGCTCCAGCCTTCGTGATCTCCTAAGTCCCAGTAGCCGGGCTCCTACGGGCTTCCTCCCGGGGAGGTATCGGCTTCCACCAGGGTGAAGCTCACGTCCAACACCTGCCTGGTACCCCGCCTCCCGACCTGTCACTCACCAGAGACTATAGTCCACCTCTCCCCAATCTCTCACAGGTCGGCCCAAGGGTCCACTAAAACCATTCACTCACAACACATGCGACACTAAATACAAAAGACTGGAAAAAACCCATCTCGCTACTGGATTGCTGCCTTATTCTTAATAATGTTGAGTTCATAGTTAAATTCAGATTGCTAAGTGAGTAGGGATGAATAAATTAGAGTCCTTGAAATTTATGTGGTGTACTCGCTGTTAATCTGGTAGTGACCTGCAAGGGGGATAACTTAACTTTTAGTAAGGGCTGGGGCAATCCTGTGCTTTAGAGAAAAAAGGTTGATTTTTAATATGAAAGTGCCTCTTACCTATAAATCAAAGAAGGAGCTATAAGTGGGTTAGAGATGGGGTGAGAGGAACTAACAAGGAAAAATCATGTAGCAAAGCCAAAACAAGCCCAACAACATCCCTACAGTGACTGAACAAACCCCCTCTAAGTCCCCTCAGAACTCACCCCACCACCCTCTCGCCCATCACACAGGCTGAGAAACTGAGACCCAATCTTCAAATGGTTTCTCGACCTTTCTAAGGGTCCTTAAACTATCGTAACAGAGGTGACATTACTTCTTACCTGATAATTTCCTTTCCTTTAATACAGACGGACCAGGCCTGATTTGATGGTATTATGTTTCTCAGCTTGTTACAGGAATACTTGCAGGCTGGTGTCAGCACGGTTGTATATAAAGAGTGACATCAGAGAGCCTGTTTTCTGCTTGTTGGTGTGAACAACCTACTAGTCTGGCCTGGTCTGACTGGATGAAGATGCTGTCAAGCTTTCCATGTGATATACACCCCATAAACTCCTATATATCTCAGATAAAACTGGAGAGTGGAGTTTGTTCCAGTGTGAAGCAGCAATTAAAATATGTTTAATTAGCTTTCTAAGAGGTAAAAGTTGCTGTCACATAATGCCATAGTGCCACTCTAACACTCACACAGGGCAATAATGTGGCCACTCAAGAGGGTCCTGCCAAGTACTACATAGGCCCGCTTGCACATGTGCTTCTACACTGGATACCTCCCACCCACCAACTGAGGTCCTGCTTGCCTCTGGGCAAGTTCCCTACCCACAAACTATCCCTTGATGGTTTCTAGGGTCACTGGGACCCCATACAACTCATGGGTCACAGAGTTCCTAGAAAAATACCCACTGAACAAATACACAGTATACTAGGATCGTTAATCAGTCTAAGACAGGCAAAGCTAACAAACTAATAAGCTTAACAAAGTAGGAACAGTGAACAGAAAATACTTTAAATCTGCAATCGGGAACAGGTAAAAGAACAAAGATTAAACAGCAGAAACTAACTAAACACTTTTCACTACTTACTAGTGCCTGGGGAGATCAGGAAAGAAGGTTGTCCACAGGAGCTGAACAGGGCCTCAACATAGCTCCCTTTGTACTCCCAGCCGAGACTAGAGAATTCCAGCACTTTCAGGCTCTGTCTACAGGGCCAATCAGTGCACACAGCTCAGACGTGCTGGGATATATATATGCTGTTCAAGCTTCTTGCTGAATGAAGGCAGCATTCAAAGCATCTGCTTGAACTACAGTGCAGAGAACAAGCACCACCTGCAGACCAGCACATAGAAAGGAGTTCTCTGGGGAAAAGTGTCACAGGCAGAATAATAACCACAAACCATGCAAAACCTGTTTGTTACAGATTCCTCCTCTATCAAAGAGCAAAATAAAAGAAATTTCAAAGGGAAAGTGCCCATGAAGTGAGACATGCCATAGATTGGACTTTTACCTGTACTCTCTCTGCCATCTCTCTCAACGACCCCAGCTCACAACGCAGTCGAGTGTTCTCCTCATGCTCTTTAGTAAAAGAGGACAGTGTGTTCTGAAAACAGAATAGAGGGCGACAGTGCTGCACTATCAGGTGCCAAAAGGGATTCAATAACAATACCAAAACAATAGTGGATCAAGGCTGTGCTGGGTCAGACCACCACCCTGTCTCTGACAGTGACCAGACCGCATCACTAGAAGTATCCAGCAGGTCCTAATGGGGAAATCCCTTCCTTGTTTACTCCCAGCAACAAGGCATGACAATCCCCAAGTCTACTGGTTCATCATTGTTAATGAACCAGTCCTCCAGAAACTTATTCAAACACTTCTTAAGTTCAGCTATACTAATTTTGACCACATTCTGGCAAAAAAAAAACCTCCAAGACAGGATTAAAGTGCACTGGCAAAGGAGTGTGGGCTCTGGGAGGGAGGGAGGGAGGGAGGGAGGGTGAGCTTGCATGGGATCTCTCAGATTTGCTGCAAGCTCAATTCTTTTACTGAACTAGAACAATTATCCAGAGAAACTAGAGTATGATCTTTCACGACCACACAGGACCCCTTTTCAGGAAGCTCAGGTAGTACAGCCTCTGTGGGTTATTCCTAAATTGATCCAAAGTAAGGAATCCTAACAAACCACACCTCACAATGGGCCAGATTTTAAAAGTTATGCATGGGCGTAGATTTGTGCGCGCAACCTGGCGCACAAATCTACGCCCAATTTTATAAAATGTGCGTGCAGTTGCGCGCATGTTATAAAATCTGGGGGCAGCAGGCGCAAGGGGGTGCACAGTTGTGCACCTTGCGCGCGCCGAGCCCTAGGGGAGCCCCGATGGCTTTCCCCGTTACCTCCGAGGCTGCTCCGAAATCAGAGCGGCCTTGGAGGGAACTTTCCTTCCGCCCCTCCCCACCTTCCCCTCCCTTCCGCTATCTAACCTGCCCCCCAGCCCTACCTAAATCCCCTCACTACCTTTGTTCTCCTATTTACTCCCTTGAGGAAATGGACAACATCTGGATGAGACGCAACCGCATAACCTTCAAGACTTTCCAAGAGGGAGCCAAGGGCAGAGACCTGTACCCGGAGCGAACCGAATGAGAGGTCAATAGAGAGATCGCGCTGGAGAAAGGAAATAACCAGCAAAACCGGGGCCGAGTGTGCAGAGACACCCGATTCCGCGCAGGCAAGCTCGAAAACCTTCCAGACCCGGACATAGGCGAGGGAAGTAGAAGTCTTGCGAGCACGCAGGATAATGGAGATGACGTCTTCCCTATATCTCTTCTTTCTCGGTCTCTGTCGTTCAAAAGCCAGGCTGCTAGACAGGGCCCTGCCGGAGCAGGTACAGAAGATGACCGAGATGAAGAGGGTCATCCGTTGACAAGTTTACGAGATCCGCAAACCACGGTCCGCGGGGCCACTCGGGAGCTACGAGAATGACCGGACCCCTGTGAGCGCTATCCGTCTGAGCACCTTGCCCTCCAGGGTCCATGGGGGAAACACGTACAGAAGGACGTCGCGGGGCCAGGGAAGGACCAGCGCATCTACCCCTTCCGAGCAGAGCTCCTTCCAGCGGCTGCAGAACCTGGGAACTTTGGCGTTGTCCAAGGTTGTCATCAGGTCCAGGTGAGGAGGACCCCACCGGTTGACAATCAGCTCCATTGCCACGTTGGACAACTCCCACTCACCGGGGTCGAGCCACTGGCAACTCAGAAAATCTGTTTGAACATTCTCTTTGCCCGCAATGTGAGATGCTGCTAAGCACTGAGGATGGCGCTCCGCCCAAGCGAAGAACTGGCTGGCCTCGAGGGCCACCAGGCGACTCCTGGTGCCCCCCTGGCGAATGATGTACGCCACCGTGGTAGAGTTGTCCGAGAGTACCCGAACTGCTCTTCGGTGAAGCAGGGGGAAAAACGCTTGAAGAGCCAGATGAACCGCCCGAGCCTCCAGGTGATTGATATGCCAGCGGGATTGAGCAGGGGACCAGTACCCCTGCGTGGCCTGTGTTTGGAAGACTGCTCCCCAGCTGGTGAAGTTGGCGTCCGTCGTGACGACAATCCATTGTGGAGTCTGAAGGGATATGCCCTTCAGAAGGTGCTTGAGCGATAGACACCAATGTATGTCTCTGATGGTAGAGTTGGAGAGAGGAAGCTGTGCTTGAAACAGTTCCAACACCGGTTTCCAGCGGGAGAGCAAAGCTTTCTGTAAAGGACGCATATGCACAAAAGCCCATGGAACCAGGTCGATCATGGAGGCCATGGTCCCTAGAACCTGTAGGTAGTCCCATGCCGTGGGGAGAGGCATGGAAAGGAAGCTTCGGACTTGATCCATCAGCTTGAATGCTCGACAGTCCAGCAAGAATACCTTGCCGACCCGAGTATCGAACCGAGCCCTTAGGAATTCTAGGACCTGGGAAGGTCGGAGATTGCTCTTGGAAAAATTGACTATCTACCCCAGGGAGGAGAGGAGAGCAAGGATGCGGTCCACTGCCAGCTTACATGAGGCCTCTGACTTGGCTCGCACTAGCCAATCGTCTAGATAAGGGTGGACTAGGACTCCGCCCGCCGGAGGGCGGCCGCCACCACCACCATCACCTTGGTAAATGTGCACAGTGCCGTGGCCAGACCGAAGGGGAGAGCCCGGAACTGGAAATGTTGCCCCAAGAAGTGGAACTGAAGATACCACTGATGTTCGGCATGGATCGGAATGTGCAGGTAGGCCTCTGTCAAGTCGAGAGAGGCCAGAAATTCTCCGGGATGAACAGCCGCTATATAACTGTTCTCAGGGTTTCCATCCAAAAATGGGGCACTTTGAGGGCTCAGCTGACCCTCTTGAGGTCCAAGATGGGGCGAAGAGTCGTCCTTTTTTGGAACCATGAAGTAAATAGAATACTGGCTGGCGTCCCATTCCTCCACAGAAACAGGGTCTATAGCCCCCAGCCCCTAGAGTCTGGCGAGAGTCTGACGACATACAGCAGCCCGCTTCCGATCGCCACACGGGGAGAACATGTACGGATCCGGCAGGTCCCGAGCAAATTCTAAAGCATAGCCTCTCTCGATTATCTCGAGGACCCACTGATCCGAAGACCTGGAGGAATTTCCTCTACAGAAGGCACCCCGCGCCCTAGGATTATATCTCCGCTGACCCCTGAAGCGGGTGCGAGTAGGGAAGAAGGTTCTCGCTTGTTTTGGGCGATCTTCAGGAAGTTTGTGGACCTTCGCACCCAAGGATTTAAGAAGTTGTTCCAGGTCCTCACCAAAAAGTAACTTACCTTTGAAGAGGAGCGTGCCCAGCTGTGCCTTAGATCTGGATCCTGGTCCGGGGCATCCAAGGGAGCGGGGGGGTCTTGGGGAGGAGGGACTCCCGGGACCACCTGCACTCGGACCCCTGTGCATCAGGAACCGCTGGGGCGGACGGAGCAGCGATATGAAGAATTTTAGGGAGAGGAGGAGCAGGAGGGGGGGGGGGCCGCGTCTTCTTGCAGGCTGGCTAAATAGGATTTGTGCATTAAAAGCACAAATTCTGAAGAGAAGCGAGGCCTGGAACCTCCGGGGAGGGGGGACGGAGGGGGGAGGGTCAGGACCTGCATCAGGGGACTGCACGGGGCTCAAATCGGGGGGGGGGGGGGGGAAATCTAAAAAATCTGGGTCCTGGGAGTCCTGCTGCCCCATAATAGCAGCGTCAAAAAAACCCAAAATGGCCGCCGTTCCCGCGGTTTGCGCTTCAGAGGCCTGGCTCGGTGTCCTGAAGTGATTGCTGCTACGGAGGGACCCTCCCCTCCTGGCAGGCCGTTAGAGCAGAGCCCCTCGCGGGAGAGGCTAAACAGAGAGGGGACCGCGGCATGGCCCCGAATCAGAGAAATCAGCTGAGCAGCCGTAGCTGAAGGTACGGAGGCAAAGGAACGAACCCTGCACACTCCCTTCTCTCTCAGAAGACTGCCAACACTAAATTCACCCGACAGAAGTATTATTGATTGATTTTTTTTTTTTTTTTTTAAATCGGGCAGGCAGGGGAAGGAAATGTCCCGGGGAGAGAAAGAGAGAGAGAAGGCTCTAAAGGGGGAGTGACTGGCACCACCAATTTCAACCCACAGCCGAGGAACACAGGGAATAGGGAGCCTAGGCTACGTAACACAAGGGGCAAAGCGAGGGGACAGAAAAACTGTCCCCTAACAGGAATCAGAGAAACTTTTTTTTTTTTAAATAAAACCTGAAATTATAACCAATACTTGCTTGATCCGACACAATTAGAGAAGAAAGTAGCCCCCCAAAGGGAATAGGCAAAAAGAAACAGGGAGCCGCAGGGTGAGCTGTCGCATCTGCTGGAGACAGACAAATACTGAGGGGCTGCAGGGTAGGCTCTGTCCTGATATAGGAGACCCTTTCAGTTTTGGGTTGAGCAGGAGGCTCAACCCACGGTCTGGACTGATTCGGGTACATACAGGGAACCTGGCAAGTACCCAAACACTAAGTCTATTCCATGTTACCGTTGCTAATGGCAGTGGCTATTCTCTAAGTGAACTTAATAGCAGGTAATGGACTTCTCCTCCAAGAACTTATCCAATCTTTTTATGATTTGGGGAACTGTTGTGCAGACATAAGGGGGGAAAAAAAATACAGGACTGCTTCTACGGTCAAGTCCATAAGCAAAGCAGGTCAAGCAGCACGGTCTGAAGTTTCAAGAAGCCTCATCCCCCAGTAAAAATGTTGCTTGCAGTAAATGTTTATGGGTTATAACTGCACGGAGCAGCAGTTGCCACCCTTAAGAGAAACATGGAGTATTCTGCACAGGGGTACAGATACTACCATAAGAAGCTTGCCGGGCAGACTGGATGGACCATTTTGGATCTTTTCTATTTAATATTTTTTGCTTGCCGCCTGCCACTGACCCTTGCCTGGCCCTGACGTTTCTTCAACTCTATGCCCTGAGAGAGACTCGCCCAAGTCCTGCCAGTTCCCAGAACCTAAGGGCTCAACCTGTGGGGGAAAGAGGCTAGTGAAGGTGAAGTTCCTGACCAGTCTCATGCCAGGATCCATCCGCCAGCTGTCAGTGAAGGCCTAGAGGGTTCACTCCCTAGGCTGTGCCAACCACACCGTAGCAACAAGGGTCCACTTCCATTACAGTGTATCTTGGAAAACTGAAGGTACGCATGCTATTTTAACCCCTCCGCTTCTCCCCAAGAATGCCTCTCTGAAGTCCATGTGTACTTTAAGCAGAGAAACAATTTTCAAATAGGCCAATTTACCTGGTTAAAGATTTTTCTCTTAAACAATAATCTCCTGATGTGCACACTGAAAGACAAGTAGAATTCCTGCCCATTCTCCATGTAGCTTTTTACCTTTCCTTCTTCTTGGAGCTGAGAAATGATGGCATCTTTAGCATCTGAGAACACCAGAAACAATTCAAGAGTAATGTCAGCAGAAGCAAAATATCACTGCCCGATTAAACCCCTTCCCCATGACCTGAGTAAAGATAGCAGCTATGGAGGAGTCAGACTGTGCTGTAAGAAGATAATGAACCGAAACTCAGTCTTAGGTGCAATCATGAGAGCTGGGCACATGCATTCTTGTATATAAAGTGAAGTAAATCTGCATTAGAGCTGTGCACACACATTCCTGTATATAAAGTGAAGTAAATCTGCATTAGAGCTGCGCACACACATTCCCTGTATATAAAGTGATGTAAATCTGCATTAGAGCTGTGCACACACACTCCTGTACATCAAGTGAAGTGAATCTGCATTAGAGCTGTGCACACACATTCCTGTATATAAAGTGAAGTAAATCTGCATTAGAGCTGTGCACACACATTCCTGTATATAAAGTGATGTAAATCTGCATTAGAGCTGCACACACACACTCCTGTATATAAAGTGAAGTAAATCTGCATTAGAGCTGCGCACACACACTCCTGTATATAAAGTGAAGTAAATCTGCATTAGAGCTGCGCACACACACTCCTGTACATAAAGTGAAGTGAATCTGCATTAGAGCTGTGCACACACATTCCCTGTATATAAAGTGAAGTGAATCTGCATTAGAGCTGTGCACACACACTCCTGTACATCAAGTGAAGTAAATCTGCATTAGAGCTGTGCACACACACTCCTGTACATCAAGTGAAGTGAATCTGCATTAGAGCTGTGCACACACACTCCTGTACATAAAGTGAAGTGAATCTCAAGGTGCATTCCCTTTGGAGGCTTCCAAAGGTTAGGTGAGGGGTTATCATTTCCCTATATAACAATGGTACAGTCATTTCAGACTTGAATCCTTAGGCGCAATTTGTACTGGTTTGTGTCTAGGGGTGGTAAGTAACACACCCAAATTGCTTTTCAGTCGCATGCATTCCTCGTCCAATTGTCTGCTTTTCTCTTCCTCAGTCTGCAATCTGTCCCGGAAGGTCTGTCCTTCCTCTCGCAGGCTCTGGCAGTCCTGCTGCAACACCTGCACCTGCAATATATTCCAAAACATACATGGGTCATGTAATGCAGCTTGCAGCAGTTCCAGAAATTTCCACATAAGCCGTCTACTGCTAACACCTTACTGAATAAGGGGTAAAGCTAGCGCATCGAAAACGCGCATCCAACCGTGGGTTAACAGTGCGCTCCGCCGGGGCGCACTGTACTGTATCAGCCTGTAAGTTAGCTGGATAATTTTAGACCTGCTTTCAGGCAAGTTTAAAGTTTTAGAATAGATGCTGTTCCAATATCACAGCCTCATATGGTGAGGAAGGCAACAAGAATGCACCTGTTTGCGCTCTGACTCTACCACCTTCTCCATATCCTGGACGCTCTGTAGCAAGGCCACCTGTGATGTCTCCAGGGCCATGCGGAAGCTCCTCTCTTGTGACAGCTGCTCCTCTACCTGCATCAAAAGCACATCCATAAATTCTCCCATTTACCCACAGACGTAGCAGTCAGTCCTGTCCCCATGTCTTCATTTCAGAGCACAAGATGATGAGAATTCCCCATCATTTTCACTTGTTCTGGTGACAGGTGTTTGTTTTAGCCCTGTCCTAGGTCACTGCCCTCCATCTAACACTCAGTTACATTCCTGTTTAAAGATGTATTAAAGTGGGTTACCAGTGCAGACTTTTCAGCTCACTCCCAGCAAACAGAGCCTCGGTAGGCCTATAATGTGAACACTGGCATTGGCTGGAAGGAATGGGGAGCCAGGGAGAGAAGGGCATATTCAAGGGGATGGAGAGTAAGGGCTGGAGCAGATAATAAGGGAGGCTTGAGGAGACAAACAATTCTCTCTACTTTTCACAATTGTCTTCTATGTTTTTTTTTGTTTTTAAATTCTCCTTTATTAAAAAAAAACAAAAAACCCAACAGATACAACACAAACAACATGGAGAAACAAATCCCATGACAAAGCAAACAAATTACTAAAAAATGATGATTTTTTTTTAATTTAAGGGTGAAAGTGACACCTGCCTATAAATTAAAGGATGAGCTAGGGGTGGCTGGGAGGGTTGGGAAATACAAACACACAAACTTCTGTTTGTTGCCTGACTTTCTGACTACCTATTTAAAACAAAACACACGAACTTGAGAGTGAATTGAGAGTCTGTGTGTCTGTGTATGAAAGTGAGTTGAGAGTGAGAGACTGTGTGTGGGAGTGAGGACCTGAATATTTAGAGAGGGAACATGTGAGAGCCTTCTATGTGTGTGAGACAGCATGTGATAGTGAGAGCATGTGCTTGAGCAAGACAGCATGTGGGAGTGAGAGAGAGCCTGTGTGTGTGAGAGACAGCATGTGCCACTGAGAGACTGTGTGTATGAATGATTGTATGAGAGAGAGCATGTGACAGTGAGAGCCTGTGCTTGAGCAAGACAGCATGTGGGAGTGAGAGAGCCTGTGTGTGTGTGGGGCAGTGAGTGAGGCAGCATGTGTGTGAGTGAGGCAGCATGTGCAAAAGAAATACAGTGTGTATGTATGTATGAGAGAGAGCATGTGAGAGTGAGTGTGAAAGCCTGTGTATGTGTGAGAGAATGTGTGAGAATAGAGCCTGTGTGTGTGCGAAAGCGTGAGAGAGAAAGCATGAGTGAGAACATGATTGTGTGTTTGAAGGAAGAAGTCAGATGGAGAGAAAAGAAATAGAAAAAAAAAAGACCCTGTAAAAAGAATTAGCAAAAAAACAAAGAAAGGGAAGGTGGGGAAAAAAGCCTGTGACCAACTGCTTAGAAAACTAAGATCAGACAGCAAAGGTAAAAATAAATAAATAATTTTTTTTTTTTTACTGATTGGCATATGTTATGTTTGGTAATGTGCAGGAGTAGCACTTTCTCTATGCCGATCTTGCAATGTACGAGATCAGCATGGAGGAACTGGAAGCCCGCAAGTGTTTAATACCATGGGGCCTGCACAGAGGAGGCAGCAGTGCCAGTAGCAGCAATCAGCGCCTCCCCAATAGCCACGCGGCAGCAGTGATGACAGCAGCAGGTAGGTGCCCCTAAGTGCCCAGCTAGACACACAACAAGACGCACAGCGGGGGTGAAAGCGCAAACCGATGTACCTGAAGAGGGCAGCCTTACGGGTAGAGAAAAAGTGCGCGAACGCGGCTAACAGTCTAAGCCTGAGAGAGGGGCCGAGCCTAGAAAGCTGCTCAAGTCCCCCAAACACCCCCAGGAATGGATGTCAGATCGGCACCCCGAGCACAGAGACCGAAGGGGAGAGGAATCCCTGAAATCAGCTCCCCTTAGCTCTTTTCTTTTTCTTTTCTCTTATTTTCAAAATAATTACAAAGCATTTAATATCTTTGCACAGAAATATTTCAGAAAACAATACAAACGATCAACAGATTGATTCACATATTAAAAGAAAAAGAAATATCTTTTTTTATATAGTCCACTAATCTGATGAAAAGGGGGCGGATATAACAAAGGGAAGCCAAAACTACATAAGAAAGATAGCTAAAGAAATTGCCAATAGCTTGCTCTAGTCAATCCCTTTTTTAATAAGCTAAGATAATGGACTAACTATTGGCGATTCTGGGAGTTAAGCTACGTCTTGAGGTGTTCAGGGGTTAAGAAAATGTAGGTATTGTTACATTTTACCACACATCTGCCTGGATATCTAAGCTGATAATTAGCACCCAGCAGCCTTGTCTCCTGTCTGAGTGCTAAAAAACCCCTTCTTCTCTCCTGCGTGGCTTTCGCCAGATCCGGAAAGATCTGCACGAATTGGCCCATAGATTGGGTGCCCATGTTTTGGAAATAATTCCTCATAATTAGACCCCTATCATTTTCATATATGAAAGACATTAACAGGGTGGCTCGCTCCACAATTTCCATTCCCGATGAATCTATGAGATCTGTCAAATTCTCCAAGTCTACGGGGTTTTGATTGCCAGCACTCCTTGATCGAGAAAAGGGCAAAATCTTCACCTTGTTGAAGGCGGGAATATCTTCTGAGGAACTATGAAGAACTTCAGTCAGATATTTACGCAAGGTAACCCTTGGTAACTCTCCCATTACCTTGGGGAAGTTCAACAATCTTAATCGTCCAAGACGATTTTCAGGAGCTCAGGTTTTTTTTTATTTTAAAGCAGTTAAAATCTTGAATTGTCGTCACTTGAACTTTCTCTATATCCTTTATTTGTAATTCTGTTGTATTTTATCTCCTTGTTCAGACAATTCTAAATTGTGGTCTGGTGTCACCAGCTCTAAGCGTGTGGAGATTTGAGTAACTTGAGCCATACTTCCATGGATAACCACATTTTGCTGGGCCAGAAGCTCCCAGAGCGAGTCCAAGTGACCACAGGTGGTTTTTAGCCGGGACTGCTAACTCTTGTTGGTTTTCCTTGTAACATTCTCACCGAGACTGGCCCAACATCGTTTGAGGAAATAGAATATTTTTTACACTATTATTAGAAGTAAGTTCCGTATCCCGGACCAACCTTGGAGTTGCAGTTCCTCCATACTCTGGTGTTTCTCCTCCCGACGCTTCACCCGCCGCTGCTCCCTCCAAGGATCCCGATGAGCACTGTAGCCTCGCGGGATTCGACACAGTTTCTGATGGGAGCGTCGAGGATACTGCCTGAGGTAATCTTGGCGTCGGAGGGCTCAGTGATAACTCCCCAGGCGACACGACGGCTTCCTTGCCGTTTTCGCCAGTGGGGACCGGCTTCTCCTGAATCGGGAAGAGAATTGAGCGCACTCGGTGATAGTCTTTGTCCCGCAGAGAGAGAGGGTGTTGAGGGAAAAAACCCTCATTCTCCCTTTCCTTTTGGAGGCATAATACTCTAAGAAATAGCTTGAAAAATAGCAATAGAAGCGGGAGCTCCGAGTGCACACTACCAGCAAGTGGCCATCTTGACTCCACCCCCTTTTTTTTTTTTTTTTTAAATTGCTCTTTACCTGAGCTTAGCCTCTCCCAGCCAAGTACAGAATCAGACTCCAAGCTGTGGGGGAGAGGGTATATACCTTCACTCGCTTCTTGCACTCATCTTGTCTTTTAGCTTTTTTTTTTTTTTTTTTAACAGCTAAGTTCACGCTGGCAGAAACCAGCTACCAGACCAAGGCAATCATCTGAGTGAAGGATCTGAAGATATCACCTCAGGAAACGTTGAGGGAGGGACAATAGAGAGCGGGACAATAAACTTCTTTCTTCTTTTCTCCTTCTATAAAAAAACACAATCCCCAGTAGGGAGATGCACGTCCACCATCTGCTGGAGACGGAGAATACTAGCAGGCTGATGTCCGTGCAAGGGTATATATATCGTGAAGTCAGCTTTGCTCAGTCTCCATATGCTGGTAGAAGGGCATAACTCACTAGTCATGGATCCACCTATCCAAATGCTAAAAAATGAGGAAATATGCCATTTCTGAGCACAAACAAAATGCAGCCTGAATTCTGTTCTGCAGCCTGAGGTCCCTGAGAAGGCATGAAAAACCCATAGCACCAAGATGGCCACCATTCCCATTGGAGCACTGCTCCATGGCAGGAAATATCTGAGAGCCAATCCCTGCAGTCAAAACTACACCAGAGGCCTCTGGGCCTCATAGCGATGCAACACAAGGTCAGACTCTCCTCCGGGAACTCAGCGCATGGGCTTTTCCCCTGTGCTATGCAGATACAGCCGTACTCCCTCAAACGTCCCCCAAATGTGGCTGCCACTGCTGGCAGGAAAAGCGACTCGCCCAAGCCTACTCTGGCCAGCCCCTTCCGTAGCCCTTCGATCTGATCAGGCCTCAGAGAACTGTTTTATTAAGCTGTAGTACCTCTCCTTTCTTTTATATTTTTTTTTTTTAAACAGACAATGAAGCGAAGTGGGGAAAAGGGGGCTGGGGAGAGAGGTACCAAAGACTTACACCGCTAGCCCTCTGGTTCCTGATGGTGCTCCACGGGGGTAGGGAACTTCACTCGCACTTATTTTCTGTGGGTCAGAGCATCAGCTCAACCAAGGGAGGGAGAACTCGTCTGTCACCTCAAGAGCTGCCTACCAGAGTTTTCCTTCTCGCCCAGCCTAACGAGTCCTAGTTTCCAGCACATCTTCTGGGGGCAGCAGAAATGTATACAAGGGGTGACCATCAGCGAGCCTGTTGATCTCTATCTCTATCTGCTGGCTGCCATGCATAAACCCGTGTGTCTGGCTTGGTCCCACTTTTCCAATTGTTATTATGGCATATATATGTTTATTTTATTACACTATTTATAAGGAGGCCGATATTATGGATAACTGAAAAGTTATGCGTGACCGGAGAGCTTTAAGATATCCTTGTCACTGTTTATCTTTGACATTTTCGTTGCCACCACGCCTCTCTGACACTTCATTATCTTATTGTTTGGCTTTTTGCCTCTCTTTGTGCTGCTCATTAGTATGAAGCCAAATGAATTAAAGAGAGACGCATACAACTTAGCAGTAAAATACAGTGAAGATTCAGATGCTTTGGAATTGAGAGCAAACATCACTGCCGCGTGGCACGCATCTGAAATCTGCAAAGGATCTTGCCAGATGATACAAGCCTTGCAGGAAGTTATTCCAACACAGGTTGCATTACACGGTCTTCTGACTTTGCGTGGCATTACTGGGGGCACGCGATATGAGCTTCAGTAGATTGAAATATTCCAGTCATTACTTAGGACTTCAGATTACTATCAAAATTTAAACATTTTTTCAAGTGAGTATATTTTTAAAAAACATTTTGATGATGTAATTGTTTGCATCTATTAAAATCAAAAACAAGTTTGCCTGTAATCACATTTGTAATTGTACATCTTAATTTACTACTTGGGTATTTTATTTTGCTTCTATATTGTAAATAAACTATTATTCTGAAGTAAAATTGTATACTATACACTTTGATTTGGGGGCCCCGGCTAATGTCCCATCTCTGAAATTTGTTCTTATGGCGACTTGCCCAGGGTTAGCAGTAAAGCTAGAATCCGATCACAGTTTGCAGCTTTGCCTTCTGTCCACAAAAGAGGACAGGTCTCATCTTCTGAACAGTGGCAGGCTTACCTCCTGCAGTCTGAGACATATTCGACTTCCTGGTAGCCCTCAGCTCCTCTGCAGCAATTGCCACATCTGTCTAGATATAAACAAAGCAGAAAAGAGATGTAATCCCACGCCAGGCATGTAAATAAACACACAGATAATACCAAATCTTTGACATCTGGTAGCATGTGAGGGATGTGTGTCAGAGAGGGTCTGCAGCGGTAGAGAGGCAAGTGATAAGCATTGGAGGACAAGGTTATGGAGAGCAAGTTATAGCTTGGCCAATTTAATAGCTCTGGCTGGTGCAAGATATGCACTGGTGGGTCCAGGATAAGCTTCCTGCCTTTGTGGTTGTGGCGATCTCCAGGGCAGCGCTCAGCCTCTCCTTTTCATCCTGCACCATCTCCTTCTCTTCACTCTCCTCACGCAACTTTTGATGCAATCGCATTACTTCCAGCTGTACCACTTTCAGCTCCTGCACATGCTCCTCCTGCAGTGCATTCAGTCGTTCCTCCAGCTGAGCTAAGTTAGACAAGACAAGAGAGTTCATTTTCACCAAATCTGCACAACAACAAGTACATGGAGAAAGTTAGGCTTACCTATTCAGTTCCTTTCCTTTAGTCCTACTACACCAGTTCAACAAGTGGGTTATTTTCCCCCTCCAGCAGATGGAGGCAGAGGTCTAAGACTATTTACGTGTGCTGCAGAAATAGGATCATTATTTATTGTGCACGCTTCCAGCAGGGAAGTAATTACTGGACAATAATTTTAAGATAACAAACAATATATTAGACAAGTTCCTTAAAATAACAAGAGGTTTTTACAACAGATGTAATAAGCATCAAAACTAGGTAACAAACTACTGATACACGTAAACAAAAGGGAAGGGGGGAACAGAGGGTAGGTTTGAGACAAATCTGAGAGGCTTCTAGATGATATTCAGAAATAGATAATATGGAGTGGAGTGGTATGGTAATTAGAGCTTCTGTAGAGAGTGGTGCCAGTGAAAGTTTGGATTTAACCCTAGGGGAGGAGGAGTAAGCAGTCTGAAAACAGAGGCAAAGATTGAAAGAGTATAGAAGTTGTGATACAGGAAACAGGGAGATCGATCCAAGGCAGGGAATGGTGAGGCAATTTGAAGGGCGGGAGCTAGTGAGAATTTGAGAAACACTAAGGGGTCGATTTTAAGACCCGCGTGCGCGCACATGGACGAACCGATTTTATAACGCACCGGTGCACGTGCATATGTGGCCAGCCCGCGACTCGTGCATGTGGGGGGGGTGTGGGTGGGGGGGGGGAATTTTACAATTTGGAGAAGCTCGGCACTTTGGTACTTCCAGCATCTTGTGCCTTGAGTCCTCTTCTGTCTGAAGCTGAAATGGAACCGTTTCAGACATTTCCTTTATGAAATTAATAAAGGACAGATCCTCTGGAGGAGATCGTGTTCTTTCCTCAGGGGGAGAAGGCTCTGAAGGCAGATCATCAGAATCCTGGGAAGAGCCATCGTTCCAAGGATCGTAAGGCTGATCCCCAGCTCCCATAGGATCACCAGAGGGAAGAAATGGCGTTAGTCCTGAAGGATCAGGCCTAGGCATCAATGGTACGGGTTGAGTCGGTGGCAAGATCCCAGATCGTGGTATGGGTATCTGTGTTTCTTCATCTTCCGATGAAAAAGGTATCGGCGTGGAAGGCACTGGACATACCGGTATTCTCAGTTCCACCGGTGGAAGAGCACCGATCAGCACATCCAGTCTGCCTAGAAGCGGTGCAAGCACCGTGGGTATCGGGTTCAGTGACTGGGGCTGGCATCGGTGGACGGCGCCGATGGAGGTTGCGAAGTACGGAAGTGCTTTACCGATGGCCTCTTGGATCATCCGAATCAAATTCCTCACGGAAGCCTGGGCATGTAACCTCCAGCTCCGGAGTGGAGGCAATAGTGGCATAGCCGGAGGGTCCACCGATAAAAGTGAGTCTTGGCTCCATGCCACCTGTTGCAAATGTTCCTTCCCGATGGCTTCACTCCACCTACCTCCTCGAGGGCCCATGTTCCCTGACTCGCTGCCTGCTCCTACCTTCTCTTCTGCCTGGAAGAATTCGCTATCTTCATCACCAGTGAATACTACCATCTTCACCTCAGAGCTGTTCCCTGGAACCTGGAACAAAGTACTCGCTCCTCGAGGGCCTGCCTCCGTTCCAGCCCTAGTGCCATCTCCTTAGTGAAACCACTGTGTGAGTACATTACCTTCAAGCCTCTCAGCTCTCAGGGATCAGGTACTCGCTCCTCGAGGGCCTGCTCTCCCTATCCTGGGGTTCTCCATACTGGGGCTTTGCGCTTATTCCCCTGTACTCATTATTCTCAGTTCTTTCCACTACAGCACTGCTACCGGAGGAGTCGCTGTTCCAGTGCCTGAGGGATATTAGCCCAGCCGGGCTACTACTTCTGCCACCTCTGGTGGCTTCACCACATTGTCTAATAAAAGATGAATCTCTGTATTTGTGTGTCCTTAGCTGAGTCTGATCTGTGGCCCCTCACGGGACTTCCCCCATGGACATGGTCAGCTGCCAGTGTCCAAGGGTCCACCCAAACCTCACTAATTATAACAGCACCGATGAAGGTGGGGAACGCCTCGGTGATCCAGTCGCAGAGGAGGATGGGGCTTTCTCTGGACAGGATTTCTTTGTTGGTGGTTCTGTCGACGCCGCTGCAAAGGGCTTGCCTGGATCAGCAGACTGAGCCTTCCGATGCCGGTGTCGACGATTTTCACGATGTTCTCCTCGGTCCTTTTCCTGAGGCGATGAGGAAGAAGTCGACACCTTCGGAATAGTCAATTCCGGTCGGGCAACACTGGTGTCCCGCTGCTGGCGAGAGGTCGAAGGCACCTGCTCAGACGATGTTGAAGCGGTCGATGGAGTTGGGGGTTTTGACTGAAAAAGAAACTCCATCTTCTCTGAGCGGGCCTCACGGCCCTTCAGCATCATATGGGCACATTTGGTGCAAGTTAGGATGTCATGGTTGGGCCCCAAACACAATAAACAAACTCTATGCGGGTCTGTGATGGACACTGTCAGAGGACAGTCAGGGCACTGACGAAAACCCGACGCCATGGCTTCGACAAAAATTTAGCCGCAGTGCGGTCGATGGCCGGTAGGCCCCGAAGGGAAAGCTCAACGGGAATTGACTGCAAACGAGGGTAAAGCCTTACCTTTCGACCACGGAGTATGGAATCAATAGGGGGACCCCTATGGGGTAAAAGTTTTTGAAAATTTTGAAAGAAGTTCTGTGAGGAAAAGTCCCTGTCAGGAATCTCTAGAGAGCTCCTTAACCCGCATGGCTACTGCTGCGTGAAAAAAAAAAAGAGTGAAGTGGGACCCCTGTGGTTGCAGGGTTGGTGGCATGCTGGGCATGCCCAGTAGGTGCCAGTCAAAGTTCTATAAACTTTGACAAAAAAGTGTTCCGTGATTGGGCTCCATCCTGATGATGTCCTGTGAGAAAGCGTGTGAACACCGCTGCGGCCTACCACATGGCATCTGAGCAAAGCCTGAGAGCAGGACCTATCCAAAAGGATACTCAACCCACCAAGCTGCTACAACTCCCCAAGCTCTCTCAGATGTGGGAATGGACGTCTGATTGGCACGCCGAGGCTCGGAAACCAGAAGGAAAGGGAATCCCTCACTCTTTTTTTCTTTTTTAATATTTACTCTTTACCTGAGCTCAACCCATCCCGGCCGAATATAAAGTCGGTCTCCGGATGTGAGAGGAGACGGCAAAGGTCTTCTCAGCCGTGCTCAGCTTCCTGCACCTGCCAGCCTCTCAGCTGTTGCTCTCTCTACAGCTAAATCCATGCTGGAATAACAACTACAGGTATCACAGAAAAAGAAAGGTCTCCATCTGCTAGAAGGGGAAATAAGCCACTTGTCTGGACTGGTGTAGCAGGATGAAAAGGAATAGATCATTTTATACCTATGTACCTGTAGTGAACTTTCAAAAGAAAACTACACATACACGAATACAAAACTACCAGCAAGGGAAATTACGCATCAACTGAAATAGCAAAGAGATGTGCACAATGTTTTACTCCAACTAAGTTATGCCTCTTGGAACATCCGGATTTACAGTGTCACTAGGTGGCTAGATTTAGTCAGTCTGCACAGGGCAATTTTCACCAAGGGGGGGATCTAGCCCAGACTGGCCAGAGATGCTATCTCCATAGCACTCACAGCCCTTGGGAGGAAGAAGTGTCAGGCATCATACCTAGCAGCCGAATTTAGAGCTCATGAGCGCAAGGTACCAGAAGAAGCCCTGATGCATGATCTGATCTAAGGATTGTCATTGTGGTGACTGGACTGAGAGTTGGGTGGGGATATTAAAATGGGAAAAAATCCCCAGGAAGTTGCAAATGAAAATTATGGTGCCAAACCCCAGGTCTAGATTAGACTGAGTTGGAAACCCAAACAAGCAGGAAGAACTGTTGACCCTGGCAAAAATAAAAACAATTATAACATTGTAATTATAAAAGTTTCTATGTAAAAAGGGATTGGGAGCAGGGGAGAGCAATCTCACCAGCAAATTCCTTAGCGATCTGTATTCAAACAAAATCATATCAGTGACATAGGTGACTCAGTTTTAGGCACTTACATTTAGATGAAATTACAGTCAGGCACCTAAGGTTTGGGCTGAAAATAGGTATCTTAACTCTAGGCCCTTCAAGTCTGCTATTCAGGCCCCCTAGCACTGGAAATCAGCACCAAGTACCTAACTTCTTCCTTCAACTTGCCCCATCTCTGGCCCCATAATTTTTTTTTTTTTTTTTTAGGGACCCAGCCAGGAGAAAATCAAACAACACCCACAAAATGCACACCTTGTACCTGCATCAGTAACAATTTCCATAGTTTTACTAGTGCACCTCTCCTGCCCTCAAGCACCCCCTGCCATGCCAGTACTGACACCTCTATACACAGCTCTGCCAATGCACCTGACTCCTGCCTGCAGCACAGACGGCTCTGCTAATCCACCTCAGCATGGGCCAAGAGACTGGTGAGAAAGAGCATAGAGAAGAGGCAGTGAATGCTGTCCCCTCACAGGCACCTGAGTGTTTGGGGCTCAGCTCCTTCTCTGTGTGCAGCCTGAAGGTGCAGAGTTTCAGGGTCTGGAGGACGCTTTCCATGCGACACACACGGCTCACCAAAGATTCACAATTCTTCCACAGCATGTCGTTCTCCTGCACGAACGCAGATCTGATAAGGTAAGGTCTGATGGGATGGGGCATGTCCGACGCAAGGGGCTGAAAACTGCAGAACAGAAAATAGTCATGGGACCTCACGTGGAGCCCATTATATCCCAATGATTGTCAGATACTTCCGTTTCAGATTTCTGCATTAATCCAAACCTTACAAGTCAGAAACGGCAGGTGGGTATATCAATACATCTGGTGACTAAAATACTAAATAAATTCATCACATCCAAGCTTGAAAGAAAGGATCCTTAGCTGGGCTGGAAATGTATTTAGAAAACTTAAATACTAGTCAAAATGCTTTAGGAAATAGGGAATTCTTTTTCCTACTCTTTTTGTGTTTTGCTCTATTTTGCTTGCCTTTTTTTTTCAGTTTAAAGATTTTTTTTTTCAAATAATTCTGCTGTTCTTCCTGTTTTTTATGTTTTGCTTTCCTGAATTTTGGGCACCCGGGTGACCTGGCTCCCAGAGTATTTCCAGCCCTGAACTTGGGGGATTCTGGGACATGAGGCAGGAGCTTGTCCCATAGCAAAGGCGCAAGGATTCTTCCCCTTACAGCGGCAGCTAAGTCAGATCAAGCAGCTCGCAGGCCTCTTTTCTTTAAAGGGGAACTAGAGGTCCAACAGCTTGAGAGCAGCACTTTAAGCTCTGTTCCTTTCCTGCTGAGAGCTGCTCAAACTTGGTTCTGTGGACACGGTAGATGCTAAAAGCCTTCCAACATCTTCCGGGCTTGTCACACTGCAAACAGGGTGAAAAAACACACAGGGATATACTAATTCTCTAAGCACTCCTCATACACAGAGAATCAATTATACAAACAATTTTAAATACACTATATGTATAAACTTTATTGTATCTTCAAATAGAACATCCTATCTAAACAATTAAAAACTATCTACTCATGGCACCCACTCACACATTCATACCATTTAAAAACCATAGCACCTGTAAACATTGTGATCATCAATACTGTTTTCAAATATAAAGAACTGTTTTTCACGTTCCGTTTCAGTATCTTATAACAGCTGATATCAATGAGCAATTACATATAAATTTCCCACATGTAAACCACTCCGAAACAGTGTCCGGATATCCCAACTCAAGATTCTCTTCTAATATTCATCATGAAGGGCGATCATATTCCTCCCGGTCCGACAAAGATCTTTGTTTCACCCCACACTTGGGGCTTCCTCAGGGACTCAATATCAAAGATGATCACTCTCCACACCTACCACCAATGCATTTTTTTAATGTGTTAAGGGTGGGAACAGCTGTGTTGCATTTGGAT
>NC_042623.1:180167929-180201417 GCF_901001135.1 Rhinatrema bivittatum
GACCCACAGGCTGGAAAGAGCATCTAACTTGTGCTCGCAGACCGGGGATGCTTGGGCTGGGCGTCCACGTTAGGCGCACATGGTGGCTGAGTGCGGGAAATGCTGCCAGGCCTCCACTGAGCAGAAAGTGCACCTGAATGAAGCGGGGCTGTGCATGGAGGAGAAGGCAGCTTGAGGCTGGCTGGGTCGGCTGATGTGGACAAGAAATCCACCCGTTTGGCGGAGGTCGTGAAGACTGTGCTTCCTGGCAGTGCCGGAAAGGGACAGGAGGGGGCCTTCTTCCACAGGGCTTCAGAGGAGTTGGAGGAGGTCGGGGACTCTTTAGGTTCTGAAGAGGACTTGAGGGGGGGGGGGGGAGGCATTTTCAGCTGATTTTGTGCTTTTGTTGCACAAGGCATGTTTGGTAAAGAAGTATGTGTGTCATGTTTATTGGGTTTTAGGTGATGGAGTCTGGTTACAGTTATGGGTTGTTTTCTCAGATGGTGAAATATTCCCCCTGATGAAGCTGGTGACAGAGAAACAAGGGCCTCTTGGAACACCAGACGACAAGGCGATCGTAACACCAGACAAGTCGATTGTGTGGCCTAAATTTTGAAAAAGATTTTGAAAGAGAAGATATACATCAGTGGGATTCACAATGGAAAAAGAGAACAGAGAAGACAGGGTGATTTAGGCACGTGAATAATTATAGCTGTGTAATAGGCATAAAGGTGATGCTGATAGAAGCCATTTGTGGCTTTAACGATTAAGACTTTCTGTATTATGTTAGTACGATTGCTGTATTGCTGATAGCTATAAATTGTCACTGTAAGGGTTGTAAGTGGCGTAGAATGCCACCGGGATTAGATATGGACATGTGACATTGCATTACAAAAGGGTATTTGTGCCTGTCCTATTACTGCTAAATGTGATTTTAATGAGTGTATGAGTGTAACATGACACATTTTATGTGATTTGGATAATGTTGGATTTGTTAATAAAGTTTTGTACCTCTCTTATATACTTGTGTATATTATAACACTGAGAGGGTGGTTAAAAATCACCCAACGTGTGTACAAGGCATGTTTGGCCAGGAAAATGATGGGGGGAGGGATGCCCCTGTTCTTGCAGTCTCCACACTTTTTTTAAGACAAGCAGGATAATCCTTTTGGGGAGGCACCAAGGGTTCCCTCAAATCCTCAGTCATAAGAGTAGGACTGCGACTCAGACTCAAAGGACTCTGAGGGTGAAGGAGATCCTTCGCCAGAGCCTTCATAGAGCGGTAAAGAGGATGATGATCCCGCTGGAAAGGGAGAGATCCCAGTGGAGGAGGGAGACTATCCCAAAGGGGTTCACCTTTTCTGGAAGGAAGAGTTGTTTCCCCAGATTCTCCAGGTGTTGAAGGAGCTGGGTATCAGAGGTCTAGGAGGAGTCAAAGCAGTAGGGAGTTGATCTCATCATGGATGGGCTCTGGTGCTTGACGAAGACCTTTCCCTTCCCTTGGACCTTTAAGAAGCTAGGAGTTTGGGAGTGGAATACTCTGGAAGCCAAGCTGAAAGTGGGTAGGACAATGGTGATGCTTTACCCACTGCTGGAGGATGCATTAGAGCTCTTGCAGCTGCTTAAGGTGGATGCATCTGTCTCGGTGGTCACTAAGAAGACTACCATTCCAGTGGCGGGTTCAGCTGTGCTGAAGTTTGCTTAAGAACGGATGATGGAGATGCATGTTAAGAAGATGTTCGGCAGTGTGCAGTAGTTTCATGGCATAGGCTGGCTTGCACTGAGTGCAACACACATCCAGGTGAAGGGGATGAGGTCCTCCCAGTCAAGGAGGTGGAGCAGCTAGAATAGCCTATATTGCGGATATCTGGTATGACTTGATGTGCACTTCTGCCGGCAATTTCAAGGAGACTAGAAATCAAAACTTTCCAGGTATGGAAAGTGGGGATTTTTGAAATGCTTATTAGTATGTTATTTGATATCTGCTATTGTAAAAAATTATTGCTGTTTGGGAACTCTTATAATTTTGATGAGATTTTAATTATTGATGGTTATTCTGTTTGGCTGTTTTGAAATATTCTTTTTATTAGTATGTTTTTACTATTATGATTGATGTTTTATATTCCTTGATTTTATTGTTTTGAGGAATGGGATTTCTATTTTTCCATTGCTGCATTACGTACAGTCTGGCTTGTTGTGTTTTCCAGTTCAGTTTTTGTCTACATGTTTCTGTTTATACTTTATGGTCTCATTATTCTGTATTTGGTGAAGCTCTGTCCATGTTCCACGTGTGCAACTGAGGTTGAGGTATTCTGCTAGTGTATAATTTCTGTGTGGAGATCTATAGCAGGCTGGCTTGTTCTGTTTCCCTAATAGGAGGTGTATTGGTGTTTAGGGCCTAGTAGAATATTTGCAGTGTCGTCTTTTTTTATAGGTAGGGTTTTTACTGTTTGAAGGCTGGCAGTTAGTGCTCTTTTATAGTATGGGAGGTTTAATCTCAATTGTAATTACTTTGGGCTTTCAGAGAAAAAATCCACACCCAACATTCATTATAATAGTCCTAATACTACATTTATTCCAAATGTGTGTTTGCTTTTTTTGCAGGGTTGTCATATTTTGATATTTTTACCTCAGAAGACTATACTTTCAATGTCTCTTTTTTCATGTAAAATTGATAATTTTAAATGGAGAATTTTTAATTGTGTGTGGTGAAGGCATGTAAAGTTTGCCTATAGTGCCTAATGCTCTTGAACCATGCTGGAGAGAGTATGCCACACAGACCCCTACCATTCATCTACAGGGAATATCCCAATTCTCGCTAACAGGACATGTCAAAAGTCCATCTTAGCTACATCAGAAAAATGGACATTGGCCCGTATGGCTATCTGCAGCCAAATGTAGATATGAGAGAGAGACGTTGTAGTTGCAGTGTACGTGACCAGCGTGACAGATTTACAGGCCCTGCCGCCTGGATGGAGCCAGTGAGGCCAAGAGAAACAGAAGGACAATTGGTGCTGTGTGAATCAGTGCAGCCAGAACACTAGGGGGCCAATTGCAGAGCAGATCTTATCAGTTCATTGTGAGATGTGAACAACTGGCAGTTGTCCTGCTGCCCCTTCTCTGAACCTGGAGAAGGAAACAAAGTACTGGGAAAGGGTGCGAAAAACTTCCGATCAAACCCTTAAGTGTGTATTCACCTGACTATGCATAAAGCTGCTGAATTATGCGTAGGTGAGCCCTTAAAAGCAGCAGGGACCAAGCACTCTGGGTCAGTCAGTCGATCGTTACCCATCCAGAAGAAGAAGAAGACAACCCATCTGAGTGCTGCTGCCTCTCCTTTGCCTTGCCTCCCTGCACCCTGGGCACAAGCAGCTTGCAGAGACAAGGGCACAGCAGAGCTGGGCCTGCAGGTATCCGAGACTGGAGAGCTGAACAACCTCTGTTACTTCAGTGACAGGTGTTGACGTCTCTAGCTCTATGCCAAAGATCAAGAAGGGTTGAAACTGTGTGTTGCTGCAAGTCCTATACTGGTGAGAAACTGAGGGCTCCAATCCCAGTTTAATGGGTGATGAAGTTAAGACTCTTTAACCCTTTACATACGCAAGTCCAGTCTAGAGGGATGTGATGCTAACATTAATTCTGTTATCTGATAAGTACTGGATATCAAGCATGTTTTTGTAACTATTGTTTTCTTATTTTTGTTTCCCTGGTAAGTGCTGTCCCTGTATTGGTGTCATTAAGGTAGCCCTTGAATAAATAAGATTTTACTCAAACGGTCCGCATGTGACGCTCTCATTTTAATTGGAGGGATCACTGGAAACATGCAGTGTGGAAGGGGTAAGACCCAGAAATCCCCCTACGCACTCACCTCCCACATCTGCTGGGGAAAAGGTGGGAGGCAGGGATTAGGGTTCCTGGGAGCATGGCAGGGTTGCCAGCTTTCTAAGAACATTATCACTGACATTCTCTCTGCCACTCCTCTGGGGACTCTGACCCCTTCCGCAGGACCAGACTACAATAAGAACCCCTTTGCACCTCTTGATGAATTGACCTGTACTGTACCTTGAGGAGAGCTGGGGGGAACGGGGGAGTGCCATTTCATCCCTCACCTCAGACAGCACATTGCTTTATTTATTTATTGAACATGTTTTGTATACCATCATTCGGTTTCACCATCAGAACGGTTTATAGTAATCATATTAGGTAAACATATTAGGTAAAAATAGTTACAGCAGGTTGTGTGTTAGTTATTACATACTAAAAAGTTCTCTTAAGGTGTAGAATGGGTTTTATAGTTGAGGTGAGGCTCCGCCGGTGGACAAGAAGGTATAAATGTTGGATGGTTTGTCCAGTTTTGAGCTGCCCCTGCTTGGAATAGTGTTTTGGCCTTTGCTGTGGAAGGATCTTGAAATGTCACTTGACTGATTCACAGAGGCAGTGCTGTGGATATGGCCAGACCAGTGATACCACCTATGAATGTCCGTGCCACAGCACCCGAGACCTTCAGTGTTCTTCAGCAAAGGATTGACGTGGCAGAGGAGCAAGCAGAGTCCTTGATCCAAGAGTTGGGGAGTCTGGGAGTGAGCACCCAGAGGTAAGGATGGGAGCCAGCTCCAGCTCTCGCAGGGTTGATGGAGGCTCTTTGGGCTCTGTGACCAACTGCTGAGTGGGTAAGAGAACTAGCTCATTTTGCTTGCTTATCTTGAAGCTAATTTTCAGCCATATCTAACTGGTTCAGTTTGCTGCTGAAGCCAGAAAATTTTTGTCCTGCTGGATTTAGAGATGCTATCTGTTTGACTCAGAGCTGTACAGTTAAATTTAGCTGGTTGGCACTGAAAATGTATACAGGTAGTGCTGAATGTCTAATCGTAAATGTCCAGGGAATGCTTCTGGCTCCACCCCTTTTCTATCTAAATTTGTGTGCCTTGAGATTTTGTGCATGTAAATTTGGCCAGTTGGAGGAAGGGGGTTAGATTTATCCAGCTAACTTCTGAAGTTAATGCTGTGAAGCATTTACTATTATATTGATAAAGAATTAAATGTAAAATTGGAATAACCATTTTTAAATTAACAATCAGTTCTACCCATGGGCTAATGCCATCTTGAAATTTTACCAACCCTCAAGATCTCTGTGCTTCTCTCAGCGGACTCTAGTAGATGTTCCATCCTCTCGAGTTGCTCGATTACATCTTACTCGAGAGTGCTTGTTCTCAAATGCTGGCCCAGTATTTTGGAATACCCTTCCTTTTGAGATTCGTCAATGTGACTCAGTTAAGAACATTAGAGGGCTCCTTAAGACTTTTTGCTTAGGCTTTGTTATTATTAACATACATTTTATTTTAAATTGTTTTATATTGTTTTACTGTTTTATTTGGAATTTTATTATGCTCTTATGTATTGATTTTTGTTCTATTTTTAGTTTAGATTTGTTTCATCTTTATTATTATTTATATTATGTTCATCGACTAGACCAATTTTTGAGTTAGGCGATTCATAAATTTAATAAATGTGAAGTTCTGCACTTACATTTAATCTATGATGGGAGTACATTTTTTGGTATCTACTCTCCTGATGGTTTTGTGGTCTGATTTCAGCCCTGTACTGGAGCCATCACTTTAAATTATTATTTTGTCAAACTTTAAAATCTCTCCTTCTCTGCCACTTTGTATATAGATAGATATATTTAAATATATCTATCATGAGTGGCAAAATGTTGTGACCCACCTACAGCAAGTTCTCTTATCCAGGCTGAATATAAAATGTTGTAAAAAAACTTTTCCCATTGACAGTACAGGAATGAAGCTTTAGCCAGTTTATACTGGTCTGGAGAACAGCACAGCATCTGCTGTATTTCCTACCTGTGATACTGGCTGCTCCACCAGCCAAGAACCTGTGGGTTTAGTCCCCTCATCCAGCAGTTGGAGGAAGAGGGTTGTGTGTTTGTTTTGTTTGTTTGTTTTTTTACATCATTTCGATGCCCAAATTTCCAGTCTCACAAGGTCTTCCTGCAATTTATCACAATCTGCTTGCGATTTAACTACTCAGAATAATTTTGTATCATCTGCAGATTTGATTATCTCACTTGTCGTATTTCTTTCCAGATCATTTATAAATATATTGAAAAGTAAGGGTCCCAAAACAGATCCCTGAGGCACTCCACTGCCCGCTCCCTTCCACTGAGAAAATTGTCCATTTAATCCTACTCTCTGTTTCCTGTCTTTTAACCAGTTTGTAATCCATGAAAGGACATTGCCTCCTATCCCATGACTTTTTACTTTTCCTAGAAGCCTCTCATGAGGAACTTTGTCAAACGCCTTCTGAAACCCCAAATACACTACATCTACCGGTCACCTTTATCCACATGTTTGTTTAACTCCTTCAAAAAAGTGAAGCAGATTTGTGAGGCAAGACTTGCCTTGGGTAAAGCCATGCTGACTTTGTTCCATTAAACCAGGTCTTTCTATATGTTCTGTGATTTTGATGTTTAGAACACTTTCCACTATTTTTCCTGGCACTGAAGTCAGGCTAACTGGTCTGTAGTTTCCCGGATCGCCCCTGGAGCCCTTTTTAAATATTGGGGTTACATTAGCCACCCTCCAGTCTTCAGGTACAATGGATGATTTTAATGATAGGTTACAAATTTTTACTAATAGGTCTGAAATTTCATTTTTTAGTTCCTTCAGAACTCTGGGGTGTATACCATCCGGTCCAGATGATTTATTACTCTTCAGTTTGTCAATCAGGCCTACCACATCTTCTAGGTTCACCGTGATTTGGTTCAGTCCATCTGAATCATTACCCATGAAAACCTTCTCTGGAACGGGTATCTCCCCAACATCCTCTTCAGTAAACACCGAAGCAAAGAAATCATTTAATCTTTCCGCGATGGCCTTATCTTCTCTAAGTGCCCCTTTAACCCCTCGATCATCTAACGGGTCCAACTGATTCCCTCACAGGCTTTCTGCTTCGGATGTATTTAAAAAAGGTTTTACTGTGAGATTTTGCCTCTATGGCCAACGTTTAGATAATCCTTTGTTATGTTAAACTCTTGCTGCTCAGGGCAATCTTCATATGTTAGGCTGTGTTTACAGATGCCCCTGTAATCGACATTGTAGCCTGAGGTTTTGACCATTGCCTTCTGCTCTTGTGACCTTATAATTAGGCATCACAAATTGTTGCCAGCTTCAAATGTTGTCCAGATGTACTTGGAATTCCTGCAGGTCAGGCTCAGTAGGGCATTAAAGTTCACATAGCCAGAAAGGCAAAGATAGCAGCGGATTTTCGGTCAGTTGCCGTCTCCATGTTGGTCTCAAACTCAGGCATTATTTCCCTCTTGTACCACTTACAAATGGTCATAGTGGCACACCCAAGCACCAGAGGGGAGGACAGGATAGTAAGAATTGATTATGCAAATGGGCTAAAATGTGTAGGCTAACAAGTAATCTTTGGTGTATATTTTGTGTGTACATAGTAGTGCATGTATCGCTCTAGATCCCTAATAAGTTAAGTGATACTCATAGACACACATTCTCTAGTTAATTTGTGACTAAGTTCCACTAGATGTCCGTTAGCTCTATTGTTGAGCTACAAATATGGCTGCATTATAAAGAAGAGAAAATATATAATAGCAAGACCACATGTTTTCTTTCAGTCAAGTTAATCACATAATGTTGTAACAAATATAAAGATAGGAAAAACAAAGAGAAACCAGTATGGAAAGTATTATTTTTCTCATAATATCATTTATACTGGGCGAGTCTCTGCAAGGAGCACAGTCTCATAATGAGAAGCAGAGACAGGAGTGGGAAGGTATAAAACAGAAGAGGAAGAAGTGTGACTATATGATAAAAGAGGAAAAGAGCACTGAAAACAACAACAACCAAGGATAAGAATCGCAAAAATAGCAAACAGGGATATAAGCGATGTATGTAACCAGGAGAGTGAAGGAAGCCGGGAAAATCAAGAGTCAGCAGAAGGATTCATACCACCTTGTGCATTCATAATGTGAGAGAGATTACGAAGATGTTGAAAAAACATGTGCAGCGGGAATATAGGTAAACAGAAGTGCCACACTATTAAAAAACAAAATCCATAAGAGGTTGTGAACTAGATTTTAGGTAAATAGACTAATAGGTAGTATTGCAGGAAGAAATGTCCAATTAAGTTGACTTAGAGAATAGCCACTGCTATTACTAGCAATGGTAACATGGAATAGACTTAGTGTTTGGGTACTTGCCAGGTTCTTATGGCCTGGATTGGCCACTGTTGGAAACAGGATGCTGGGCTTGATGGACCCTCGGTCTGACCCAGTATGGCAGGTTCTTAAGGGGAATAACCAAATTCAGTATGTTGGTTAAGGTTAGAAGCAGGGGGAACAGAATATGGAAGACTAGCAATGTGATTACCATAGATGCAGGCTACAAAAGAAGAAATAAGAGAAAAGACTTGTGCAGAGGCACCAGCAGTAGGACAAGCAAGAGAATGATAAAACAGGACGCATTCGGTATTCCTTACAGCAAACAGAACAGCGCGTATTTGACATGTGCTGGGATGCAATCCAGCAGGCAGAAGTATACATCCCTCTTGAACCCTGAATCACTGCTGGGACAACAAAGTTCATAACAGGGAAGAGAAGATCCGGAGAAAAGGAAAGGTGCACATAGACACAGGAACTCTCGGGAACATTTGATGCACACCAAAGCATATCACACAGTAAAGTGGCAAGCAGTGGAACAGGGTGATTGGTTAGTGCAAGCAGTGGAAGAGGGTGATTGGTTAGTGCAAGCAGTGGAACAGGGTGATTGGTTAGCGCCAGCAGTGGAACAGGGTGATTGGTTAGCGCCAGCAGTGGAACAGGGTGCTTGGTTAGCGCAAGCAGTGGAACAGGGTGCTTGGTTAGCGCCAGCAGTGGAACAGGGTGATTGGTTAGCGCCAGCAGTGGAACAGGGTGATTGGTGAGCGCCAGCAGTGGAACAGGGTGATTGGTGAGTGCCAGCAGTGGAACAGGGTGATTGGTGAGTGCCAGCAGTGGAACAGGGTGATTGGTTAGTGCAAGCAGTGGAACAGGGTGATTGGTTAGTGCAAGCAGTGGAACAGGGTGATTGGTTAGTGTGATCAGACAAGTTTCCATAGATAAAGGTAAAGGAGAACATATCAAGCAATCATTTAGCTGACTCAGCAAGTAAATGCACATAAGTATTAGAAGTTATAGGACTGGAAAATGCTACAATATGCTTGAAATATAGGGACTAATAAAAACTGCATTAATTCAGACTGTATTGTTAACTTGAAAATCTAAATTGTGGCATCTGCCAATAGGTACATAACTAGATATATCATAAAAATATTTCTATGACAATCAGTTATTACATGTCAAAGGTACATTGCCTCATAAAACAAAGGAAATCAGCATCTAAATAAGGCCCCCCCCCCCCCCTTAGAACAAGAAAAACCTAAAGAGAAGATCAGGCATAGTGTAAGCACTTCAGTCCTATTAATAAAGGCTGGAAGATGATTTCTGAAACCAGTGACACATGGCGTTTACAGTTCTCCCAGTAAAGTGCATTTTTGACATCGATGCATGGTGTACATACAAGTGATGTCATAAAAAAAACCCAAGTCTGCCTCCAACTGTTGAATAAGGGGACTAAACCCACATATTCTGGACTGATGCAGAGAAGTAAAGGAAATTATCAGGTAGGTCTTAATGTCTCCTTTTTGTGTGTGCTGCTTTAATTGAACACAGATGGCTGCTAGGACCTTGCATTGGTGGGCACAGACTCTGACTTTCACTCCTTGTGCAAGGGCGTTCATAAGAGATTACTCTCTACCACCTCCCAGAGAAGAGTGGATAATTTAGGTCATCTTCAGCCCAGCTGCCAGTTTGTGCCTGGTTGCTTTGAGAGCGAGCTGCTTTAGTATAAGGGTTCCAAAGCTGATATGCATATCACATCACAGATTGTAGCTAACTGCCCCCAGCCATGCTCCCTGGCAGGACCCGATGGACCTCATTTGCAATCGGGGCTGGAGGCAGAGGTCTGGGAGCAGGATATTTTGCCCCCGGAAAGCAGAGAGCCTTCAGAATTTGGTGCCCTAGGCTCATGCCTATGTTGGCTATGCTGAAATCTGGCCCTGTTTGCAGTGTACTACTCATGCACAGAGAATCAATTATACAAACAATTTTAAATACACTATATGTATAAACTTTATTGTATCTTCAAATATAACATCCTATCTAAACAATTAAAAACTATCTACTCATGGCACCCACTCACACATTCATACCATTTAAAAACCATAATACCTGTAAACATTGTGATCATCAATACACTTTACAAATTCAATACTGTTTTCATATATAAAGAACTGTTTTTTCACGTTCCGTTTCAGTATCTTATAACAGCTGATATCAATGAGCAATTACATATAAATTTCCCACATGTAAACCACTCCGAAACAGTGTCCAGATATCCCAACTCAAGATTCTCTTCTAATATTCATCATGAAGGGCGATCATATTCCTCCCGATCCGACAAAGATCTTTGTTTCACCCCACACTTGGGGCTTCCTCAGTGATTCAATATCAAAGGTGTCCACTCTCCACACCTACCACCAAACATAAGTATCAAATTAACCGCCATGATAGCGTTCGATACACAATACATCACTATATTGAGAATTACCCATACTAACCTGCAAATCTCGACTTTTAATCAAGAACCACGTTTACTCCCAAACATGCTTCTAATCACGAATCGTGTTTATTCCTCAAACATCGCTTTTAACCATATTCATCAATGATATAGCTTATACTCCGTGTTTTCATTCTGTTTATCTAAAACCAAACAGGCAAGTCAATGAACTAAAACAAACTTCTACCCATCTACTCAACAATTCTATTACCACCCGTGTCCACACAGTATACTCACAATCCAACCGGAACCAACAAACATCACATGTCAAAGAACATCATAATGTGGTACCACTTCCTCTTTTCTTATATATACCATTCAATCATCACCTGATTTCATCATTAGAAACATCATCATCCAAATGCAACACAGCTGTTCCCACCCTTAACACATTAAAAAAATGCATTGGTGGTAGGTGTGGAGAGTGATCATCTTTGATATTGAGTCCCTGAGGAAGCCCCAAGTGTGGGGTGAAACAAAGATCTTTGTCGGACCGGGAGGAATATGATCGCCCTTCATGATGAATATTAGAAGAGAATCTTGAGTTGGGATATCCGGACACTGTTTCGGAGTGGTTTACATGTGGGAAATTTATATGTAATTGCTCATTGATATCAGCTGTTATAAGATACTGAAACGGAACGTGAAAAAACAGTTCTTTATATTTGAAAACAGTATTGATGATCACAATGTTTACAGGTGCTATGGTTTTTAAATGGTATGAATGTGTGAGTGGGTGCCATGAGTAGATAGTTTTTAATTGTTTAGATAGGATGTTCTATTTGAAGATACAATAAAGTTTATACATATAGTGTATTTAAAATTGTTTGTATAATTGATTCTCTGTGTATGAGGAGTGCTTAGAGAAATAGAGAATTAGTATATCCCTGTGTGTTTTTTCACCCTGTTTGCAGTGTGACAAGCCCGGAAGATGTTGGAAGGCTTGTAGCATCTACCGTGTCCACAGAACCAAGTTTGAGCAGCTCTCAGCAGGAAAGGAACAGAGCTTAAAGTGCTGCTCTCAAGCTGTTGGACCTCTAGTTCCCCTTTAAAGAAAAGAGGCCTGCGAGCTGCTTGATCTGACTTAGCTGCCGCTGTAAGGGGAAGAATCCTTGCGCCTTTGCTATGGGACAAGCTCCTGCCTCATGTCCCAGAATCCCCCAAGTTCAGGGCTGGAAATACTCTGGGAGCCAGGTCACCCGGGTGCCCAAAATTCAGGAAAGCAAAACATAAAAAACATAGGAAGAACAGCAGAATTATTTGAAAAAAAAAATCTTTAAACTGAAAAAAAAGGCAAGCAAAATAGAGCAAAACACAAAAAGAGTAGGAAAAAGAATTCCCTATTTCCTAAAGCATTTTGACTAGTATTTAAGTTTTCTAAATACATTTCCAGCCCAGCTAAGGATCCTTTCTTTCAAGCTTGGATGTGATGAATTTATTTAGTATTTTAGTCACCAGATGTATTGATATATCACCCACCTGCCGTTTCTGACTTGTAAGGTTTGGATTAATGCAGAAATCTGAAACGGAAGTATCTGACAATCATTGGGATATAATGGGCTCCACGTGAGGTCCCATGACGTATTTTCTGTTCTGCAGTTTTCAGCCCCTTGCGTCGGACATGCCCCATCCCATCAGACCTTACCTTATCAGATCTGCGTTCGTGCAGGAGAACGACATGCTGTGGAAGAATTGTGAATCTTTGGTGAGCCGTGTGTGTCGCATGGAAAGCGTCCTCCAGACCCTGAAACTCTGCACCTTCAGGCTGCACACAGAGAAGGAGCTGAGCCCCAAACACTCAGGTGCCTGTGAGGGGACAGCATTCACTGCCTCTTCTCTATGCTCTTTCTCACCAGTCTCTTGGCCCATGCTGAGGTGGATTAGCAGAGCCGTCTGTGCTGCAGGCAGGAGTCAGGTGCATTGGCAGAGCTGTGTATAGAGGTGTCAGTACTGGCATGGCAGGGGGTGCTTGAGGGCAGGAGAGGTGCACTAGTAAAACTATGGAAATTGTTACTGATGCAGGTACAAGGTGTGCATTTTGTGGGTGTTTGATATTTCTCCTGGCTGGGTCCCTAAAAAAAAAAAAAAAAAAAATTATGGGGCCAGAGATGGGGCAAGTTGAAGGAAGAAGTTAGGTACTTGGTGCTGATTTCCAGTGCTAGGGGGCCTGAATAGCAGACATGAAGGGCCTAGAGTTAAGATACCTATTTTCAGCCCAAACCTTAGGTGCCTGACTGTAATTTCATCTAAATGTAAGTGCCTAAAACTGAGTCACCTATGTCACTGATATGATTTTGTTTGAATACAGATCGCTAAGGAATTTGCTGGTGAGATTGCTCTCCCCTGCTCCCAATCCCTTTTTACATAGAAACTTTTATAATTACAATGTTATAATTGTTTTTATTTTTGCCAGGGTCAACAGTTTCTTCCTGCTTGTTTGGGTTTCCAACTCAGTCTAATCTAGACCTGGGGTTTGGCACCATAATTTTCATTTGCAACTTCCTGGGGATTTTTTCCCATTTTAATATCCCCACCCAACTCTCAGTCCAGTCACCACAATGACAATCCTTAGATCAGATCATGCATCAGGGCTTCTTCTGGTACCTTGCGCTCATGAGCTCTAAATTCGGCTGCTAGGTATGATGCCTGACACTTCTTCCTCCCAAGGGCTGTGAGTGCTATGGAGATAGCATCTCTGGCCAGTCTGGGCTAGATCCCCCCCTTGGTGAAAATTGCCCTGTGCAGACTGACTAAATCTAGCCACCTAGTGACACTGTAAATCCGGATGTTCCAAGAGGCATAACTTAGTTGGAGTAAAACATTGTGCACATCTCTTCGCTATTTCAGTTGATGCGTAATTTCCCTTGCTGGTAGTTTTGTATTCGTGTATGTGTAGTTTTCTTTTGAAAGTTCACTACAGGTACATAGGTATAAAATGATCTATTCCTTTTCATCCTGCTACACCAGTCCAGACAAGTGGCTTATTTCCCCTTCTAGCAGATGGAGACCTTTCTTTTTCTGTGATACCTGTAGTTGTTATTCCAGCATGGATTTAGCTGTAGAGAGAGCAACAGCTGAGAGGCTGGCAGGTGCAGGAAGCTGAGCACGGCTGAGAAGACCTTTGCCGTCTCCTCTCACATCCGGAGACCGACTTTATATTCGGCCGGGATGGGTTGAGCTCAGGTAAAGAGTAAATATTAAAAAAGAAAAAAAGAGTGAGGGATTCCCTTCTCCTTCTGGTTTCCGAGCCTCGGCGTGCCAATCAGACGTCCATTCCCACATCTGAGAGAGCTTGGGGAGTTGTAGCAGCTTGGTGGGTTGAGTATCCTTTTGGATAGGTCCTGCTCTCAGGCTTTGCTCAGATGCCATGTGGTAGGCCGCAGCGGTGTTCACACGCTTTCTCACAGGACATCATCAGGATGGAGCCCAATCACGGAACACTTTTTTGTCAAAGTTTATAGAACTTTGACTGGCACCTACTGGGCATGCCCAGCATGCCACCAACCCTGCAACCAGCAGGGGTCCCACTTCAGTCTCTTTTTTTTTTCACGCAGCAGTAGCCATGCGGGTTAAGGAGCTCTCTAGAGATTCCTGACAGGGACTTTTCCTCACAGAACTTCTTTCAAAATTTTCAAAAACTTTTACCCCATAGGGGTCCCCCTATTGATTCCATACTCCGTGGTCGAAAGGTAAGGCTTTACCCTCGTTTGCAGTCAATTCCCGTTGAGCTTTCCCTTCGGGGCCTACCGGCCATCGACCGCACTGCGGCTAAATTTTTGTCGAAGCCATGGCGTCGGGTTTTCGTCAGTGCCCCGACTGTCCTCTGACAGTGTCCATCACAGACCCGCATAGAGTTTGTTTATTGTGTTTGGGGCCCAACCATGACATCCTAACTTGCACCAAATGTGCCCATATGATGCTGAAGGGCCGTGAGGCCCGCTCAGAGAAGATGGAGTTTCTTTTTCAGTCAAAACCCCCAACTCCATCGACCGCTTCAACATCGTCTGAGCAGGTGCCATTCGACCTCTCGCCAGCAGCGGGACACCAGTGTTGCCCGACCGGAATTGACTATTCCGAAGGTGTCGACTTCTTCCTCATCGCCTCAGGAAAAGGACCGAGGAGAACATCGTGAAAATCGTCGACACCGGCATCGGAAGGCTCAGTCTGCTGATCCAGGCAAGCCCTTTGCAGCGGCGTCGACAGAACCACCAACAAAGAAATCCTGTCCAGAGAAAGCCCCATCCTCCTCTGCGACTGGATCACCGAGGCGTTCCCCACCTTCATCGGTGCTGTTATAATTAGTGAGGTTTGGGTGGACCCTTGGACACTGGCAGCTGACCATGTCCATGGGGGAAGTCCCGTGAGGGGCCACAGATCAGACTCAGCTAAGGACACACAAATACAGAGATTCATCTTTTATTAGACAATGTGGTGAAGCCACCAGAGGTGGCAGAAGTAGTAGCCCGGCTGGGCTAATATCCCTCAGGCACTGGAACAGCGACTCCTCCGGTAGCAGTGCTGTAGTGGAAAGAACTGAGAATAATGAGTACAGGGGAATAAGCGCAAAGCCCCAGTATGGAGAACCCCAGGATAGGGAGAGCAGGCCCTCGAGGAGCGAGTACCTGATCCCTGAGAGCTGAGAGGCTTGAAGGTAATGTACTCACACAGTGGTTTCACTAAGGAGATGGCACTAGGGCTGGAACGGAGGCAGGCCCTCGAGGAGCGAGTACTTTGTTCCAGGTTCCAGGGAACAGCTCTGAGGTGAAGATGGTAGTACTCACTGGTGATGAAGATAGCGAATTCTTCCAGGCAGAAGAGAAGGTAGGAGCAGGCAGCGAGTCAGGGAACATGGGCCCTCGAGGAGGTAGGTGGAGTGAAGCCATCGGGAAGGAACATTTGCAACAGGTGCATGGAGCCAAGACTCCACTTTTATCGGTGGACCCTCCGGCTATGCCACTATTGCCTCCCACTCCGGAGCTGGAGGTTACATGCCCCAGGCTTCCGTGAGGAATTTGATCGGATGATCCAAGAGGCCATCGGTAAAGCACTTCAGGACTTCCAACCTCCATCGGCGCCGTCACCGATGCCAGCCCCAGTCACTGACCCGATACCCACGGTGCTTGCACCGCTTCTAGGCAGACTGGATGTGCTGATCGGTGCTCTTCCACCGGTGGAACTGAGAATACCGGTATGTCCAGTGCCTTCCACGCCGATACCTTTTTCATCGGAAGATGAAGAAACACAGATACCCATACCACGATCTGGGATCTTGCCACCGACTAACCCGTACCATTGATGCCTAGGCCTGATCCTTCAGGACTAACGCCATTTCTTCCCTCTGGTGATCCTATGGGAGCTGGGGATCAGCCTTACGATCCTTGGAACGATGGCTCTTCCCAGGATTCTGATGATCTGCCTTCAGAGCCTTCTCCCCCTGAGGAAAGAACACGATCTCCTCCAGAGGATCTGTCCTTTATTAATTTCATAAAGGAAATGTCTGAAACGGTTCCATTTCAGCTTCAGACAGAAGAGGACTCAAGGCACAAGATGCTGGAAGTACCAAAGTGCCGAGCTTCTCCAAATTGTAAAATTCCCCCCACCCACACCCCCCCCCACATGCACGAGTCGCGGGCTGGCCACATCTGCACGTGCACCGGTGCGTTATAAAATCGGTTCGTCCATGTGCGCGCACGCGGGTCTTAAAATCGACCCCTTAGTGTTTCTCAAATTCTCTCACTAGCTCCCGCCCTTCAAATTGCCTCACCATTCCCTGCCTTGGATCGATCTCCCTGTTTCCTGTATCACAACTTCTATACTCTTTCAATCTTTGCCTCTGTTTTCAGACTGCTTACTCCTCCTCCCCTAGGGTTAAATCCAAACTTTCACTGGCACCACTCTCTACAGAAGCTCTAATTACCATACCACTCCACTCCATATTATCTATTTCTGAATATCATCTAGAAGCCTCTCAGATTTGTCTCAAACCTACCCTCTGTTCCCCCCTTCCCTTTTGTTTACGTGTATCAGTAGTTTGTTACCTAGTTTTGATGCTTATTACATCTGTTGTAAAAACCTCTTGTTATTTTAAGGAACTTGTCTAATATATTGTTTGTTATCTTAAAATTATTGTCCAGTAATTACTTCCCTGCTGGAAGCGTGCACAATAAATAATGATCCTATTTTTGCAGCACACGTAAATAGTCTTAGACCTCTGCCTCCATCTGCTGGAGGGGGAAAATAACCCACTTGTTGAACTGGTGTAGTAGGACTAAAGGAAAGGAAATGAATAGGTAAGCCTAACTTTCTCCATGTACTTTGTTGTTGTGCAGATTTGTGAAAATGAACTCTCTTGTCTTGTCTAACTTAGCTCAGCTGGAGGAACGACTGAATGCACTGCAGGAGGAGCATGTGCAGGAGCTGAAAGTGGTACAGCTGGAAGTAATGCGATTGCATCAAAAGTTGCGTGAGGAGAGTGAAGAGAAGGAGATGGTGCAGGATGAAAAGGAGAGGCTGAGCGCTGCCCTGGAGATCGCCACAACCACAAAGGCAGGAAGCTTATCCTGGACCCACCAGTGCATATCTTGCACCAGCCAGAGCTATTAAATTGGCCAAGCTATAACTTGCTCTCCATAACCTTGTCCTCCAATGCTTATCACTTGCTCTCTACCGCTGCAGACCCTCTCTGACACACATCCCTCACATGCTACCAGATGTCAAAGATTTGGTATTATCTGTGTGTTTATTTACATGCCTGGCGTGGGATTACATCTCTTTTCTGCTTTGTTTATATCTAGACAGATGTGGCAATTGCTGCAGAGGAGCTGAGGGCTACCAGAAGTCGAATATGTCTCAGACTGCAGGAGGTAAGCCTGCCACTGTTCAGAAGATGAGACCTGTCCTCTTTTGTGGACAGAAGGCAAAGCTGCAAACTGTGATCGGATTCTAGCTTTACTGCTAACCCTGGGCAAGTCGCCATAAGAACAAATTTCAGAGATGGGACATTAGCCGGGGCCCCCAAATCAAAGTGTATAGTATACAATTTTACTTCAGAATAATAGTTTATTTACAATATAGAAGCAAAATAAAATACCCAAGTAGTAAATTAAGATGTACAATTACAAATGTGATTACAGGCAACTTGTTTTTGATTTTAATAGATGCAAACAATTACATCATCAAAATGTTTTTTAAAAATATACTCACTTGAAAAAATGTTTAAATTTTGATAGTAATCTGAAGTCCTAAGTAATGACTGGAATATTTTCAATCTACTGAAGCTCATATCGCGTGCCCCCAGTAATGCCACGCAAAGTCAGAAGACCGTGTAATGCAACCTGTGTTGGAATAACTTCCTGCAAGGCTTGTATCATCTGGCAAAGATCCTTTGCAGATTTCAGATGCGTGCCACGCGGCAGTGATGTTTGCTCTCAATTCCAAAGCATCTGAATCTTCACTGTATTTTACTGCTAAGTTGTATGCGTCTCTCTTTAATTCATTTGGCTTCATACTAATGAGCAGCACAAAGGAGAGGCAAAAAGCCAAACAATAAGATAATGAAGTGTCAGAGAGGCGTGGTGGCAACGAAAATGTCAAAGATAAACAGTGACAAGGATATCTTAAAGCTCTCCGGTCACGCATAACTTTTCAGTTATCCATAATATCGGCCTCCTTATAAATAGTGTAATAAAATAAACATATATATGCCATAAATAACAATTGGAAAAGTGGACCAAGCCAGACACACGGGTTATGCATGGCAGCCAGCAGATAGAGATAGAGATCAACAGGCTCGCTGATGGTCACCCCTTGTATACATTTCTGCTGCCCCCAGAAGATGTGCTGGAAACTAGGACTCGTTAGGCTGGGCGAGAAGGAAAACTCTGGTAGGCAGCTCTTGAGGTGACAGACGAGTTCTCCCTCCCTTGGTTGAGCTGATGCTCTGACCCACAGAAAATAAGTGCGAGTGAAGTTCCCTACCCCCGTGGAGCACCATCAGGAACCAGAGGGCTAGCGGTGTAAGTCTTTGGTACCTCTCTCCCCAGCCCCCTTTTCCCCACTTCGCTTCATTGTCTGTTTAAAAAAAAAAAGATAAAAGAAAGGAGAGGTACTACAGCTTAATAAAACAGTTCTCTGAGGCCTGATCAGATCGAAGGGCTACGGAAGGGGCTGGCCAGAGTAGGCTTGGGCGAGTCGCTTTTCCTGCCAGCAGTGGCAGCCACATTTGGGGGACGTTTGAGGGAGTACGGCTGTATCTGCATAGCACAGGGGAAAAGCCCATGCGCTGAGTTCCCGGAGGAGAGTCTGACCTTGTGTTGCATCGCTATGAGGCCCAGAGGCCTCTGGTGTAGTTTTGACTGCAGGGATTGGCTCTCAGATATTTCCTGCCATGGAGCAGTGCTCCAATGGGAATGGTGGCCATCTTGGTGCTATGGGTTTTTCATGCCTTCTCAGGGACCTCAGGCTGCAGAACAGAATTCAGGCTGCATTTTGTTTGTGCTCAGAAATGGCATATTTCCTCATTTTTTAGCATTTGGATAGGTGGATCCATGACTAGTGAGTTATGCCCTTCTACCAGCATATGGAGACTGAGCAAAGCTGACTTCACGATATATATACCCCTGCACGGACATCAGCCTGCTAGTATTCTCCGTCTCCAGCAGATGGTGGACGTGCACCTCCCTACTGGGGATTGTGTTTTTTTATAGAAGGAGAAAAGAAGAAAGAAGTTTATTGTCCCGCTCTCTATTGTCCCTCCCTCAACGTTTCCTGAGGTGATATCTTCAGATCCTTCACTCAGATGATTGCCTTGGTCTGGTAGCTGGTTTCTGCCAGCGTGAACTTAGCTGTTAAAAAAAAAAAAAAAAGCTAAAAGACAAGTGAGTGCAAGAAGCGAGTGAAGGTATATACCCTCTCCCCCCACAGCTGGAGTCTGATTCTGTACTTGGCTGGGAGAGGCTAAGCTCAGGTAAAGAGCAATTAAAAAAAAAAAAGAAAAAAGGGGGTGGAGTCAAGATGGCCACTTGCTGGTAGTGTGCACTCGGAGCTCCCGCTTCTATTGCTATTTTTCAAGCTATTTCTTAGAGTATTATGCCTCCAAAAGGAAAGGGAGAATGAGGGTTTTTCCCTCAACACCCTCTCTCCCTGCGGGACAAAAGACTATCACCGAGTGCGCTCAATTCTCTCCGATTCAGGAGAAGCCGGTCCCCACTGGCGAAAACGGCAAGGAAGCCGTCGTGTCGCCTGGGGAGTTATCACTGAGCCCTCCGACGCCAAGATTACCTCAGGCAGTATCCTCGACGCTCCCATCAGAAACTGTGTCGAATCCCGCGAGGCTACAGTGCTCATCGGGATCCTTGGAGGGAGCAGCGGCGGGTGAAGCGTCGGGAGGAGAAACACCAGAGTATGGAGGAACTGCAACTCCAAGGTTGGTCCGGGATACGGAACTTACTTCTAATAATAGTGTAAAAAATATTCTATTTCCTCAAACGATGTTGGGCCAGTCTCGGTGAGAATGTTACAAGGAAACCAACAAGAGTTAGCAGTCCCGGCTAAAACCACCTGTGGTCACTTTGGACTCACTCTGGGAGCTTCTGGCCCAGCAAAATGTGGTTATCCATGGAAGTATGGCTCAAGTTACTCAAATCTCCACACGCTTAGAGCTGGTGACACCAGACCACAATTTAGAATTGTCTGAACAAGGAGATAAAATACAACAGAATTACAAATAAAGGATATAGAGAAAGTTCAAGTGACGACAATTCAAGATTTTACTGCTTTAAATAAAAAAAAAAACCTGAGCTCCTGGAAAATCGTCTTGGACGATTAAGATTGTTGAACTTCCCCAAGGTAATGGGAGAGTTACCAAGGGTTACCTTGCGTAAATATCTGACTGAAGTTCTTCATATTTCCTCAGAAGATATTCCCGCCTTCAACAAGGTGTAGATTTTGCCCTTTTCTCGATCAAGGAGTGCTGGCAATCAAAACCCCGTAGACTTGGAGAATTTGACAGATCTCATAGATTCATCGGGAATGGAAATTGTGGAGCGAGCCACCCTGTTAATGTCTTTCATATATGAAAATGATAGGGGTCTAATTATGAGGAATTATTTCCAAAACATGGGCACCCAATCTATGGACCAATTCGTGCAGATCTTTCCGGATCTGGCGAAAGCCACGCAGGAGAGAAGAAGGGGTTTTTTAGCACTCAGACAGGAGACAAGGCTGCTGGGTGCTAATTATCAGCTTAGATATCCAGGCAGATGTGTGGTAAAATGTAACAATACCTACATTTTCTTAACCCCTGAACACCTCAAGACGTGGCTTAACTCCCAGAATCGCCAATAGTTAGTCCATTATCTTAGCTTATTAAAAAAGGGACTGACTAGAGCAAGCTATTGGCAATTTCTTTAGCTATCTTTCTTATGTCGTTTTGGCTTCCCTTTGTTATATCCGCCCCCTTTTCATCAGATTAGTGGACTATATAAAAAAAGATATTTATTTTTCTTTAATATGTGAATCAATCTGTTGATCGTTTGTATTGTTTTCTGAAATATTTCTGTGCAAAGATATTAAATGCTTTGTTATTATTTTGAAAATAAAGAGAAAAGAAAAGAAAAGAGCTAAGGGGGAGCTGATTTCAGGGATTCCTCTCCCCTTCCGTCTCTGTGCTCGGGGTGCCGATCTGACATCCATTCCTGGGGGTGTTTGGGGGACTTGAGCAGCTTTCTAGGCTCGGCCCCTCTCTCAGGCTTAGACTGTTAGCCGCGTTCGCGCACTTTTTCTCTACCCGTAAGGCTGCCCTCTTCAGGTACATCGGTTTGCGCTTTCACCCCCACTGTGCGTCTTGTTGTGTGTCTAGCTGGGCCCTTAGGGGCACCTACCTGCTGCTGTCATCACTGCTGCCGCGTGGCTATTGGGGAGGCGCTGATTGCTGCTACTGGCACTGCTGCCTCCTCTGTGCAGGCCCCATGGTATTAAACACTTGCGGGCTTCCAGTTCCTCCATGCTGATCTCGTACATTGCAAGATCGGCATAGAGAAAGTGCTACTCCTGCACATTACCAAACATAACATATGCCAATCAGTAAAAAAATTTTTTTTATTTATTTATTTTTACCTTTGCTGTCTGATCTTAGTTTTCTAAGCAGTTGGTCACAGGCTTTTTTCCCCACCTTCCCTTTCTTTGTTTTTTTGCTAATTCTTTTTACAGGGTCTTTTTTTTTTCTATTTCTTTTCTCTCCATCTGACTTCTTCCTTCAAACACACAATCATGTTCTCACTCATGCTTTCTCTCTCACGCTCTCGCACACACACAGGCTCTATTCTCACACATTCTCTCACACATACACAGGCTTTCACACTCTCTCTCATACATACATACACACTGTATTTCTTTTGCACATGCTGCCTCACTCACACACATGCTGCCTCACTCACTGCCCCACACACACACAGGCTCTCTCACTCCCACATGCTGTCTTGCTCAAGCACAGGCTCTCACTGTCACATGCTCTCTCTCATACAATCATTCATACACACAGTCTCTCAGTGGCACATGCTGTCTCTCACACACACAGGCTCTCTCTCACTCCCACATGCTGTCTTGCTCAAGCACAGGCTCTCACTGTCACATGCTGTCTCACACACATAGAAGGCTCTCACATGCTCCCTCTCTAAATATTCAGGTCCTCACTCCCACACACAGTCTCTCACTCTCACATACACACAAACTCTCAACTCACTTTCATACACAGACACACAGACTCTCAATTCACTCTCAAGTTCGTGTGTTTTGTTTTAAATAGGTAGTCAGAAAGTCAGGCAACAAACAGAAGTTTGTGTGTTTGTATTTCCCAACCCTCCCAGCCACCCCTAGCTCATCCTTTAATTTATAGGCAGGTGTCACTTTCACCCTTAAATTAAAAAAAAATCATCATTTTTTAGTAATTTGTTTGCTTTGTCATGGGATTTGTTTCTCCATGTTGTTTGTGTTGTATCTGTTGGGTTTTTTGTTTTTTTTTAATAAAGGAGAATTTAAAAACAAAAAAAAACATAGAAGACAATTGTGAAAAGTAGAGAGAATTGTTTGTCTCCTCAAGCCTCCCTTATTATCTGCTCCAGCCCTTACTCTCCATCCCCTTGAATATGCCCTTCTCTCCCTGGCTCCCCATTCCTTCCAGCCAATGCCAGTGTTCACATTATAGGCCTACCGAGGCTCTGTTTGCTGGGAGTGAGCTGAAAAGTCTGCATTGCTAACCCACTATAATACATCTATAAACAGGAATGTAACTGAGTGTTAGATGGAGGGCAGTGACCTAGGACAGGGCTAAAACAAACACCTGTCACCAGAACAAGTGAAAATGATGGGGAATTCTCATCATCTTGTGCTCTGAAATGAAGACATGGGGACAGGACTGACTGCTACGTCTGTGGGTAAATGGGAGAATTTATGGATGTGCTTTTGATGCAGGTAGAGGAGCAGCTGTCACAAGAGAGGAGCTTCCGCATGGCCCTGGAGACATCACAGGTGGCCTTGCTACAGAGCGTCCAGGATATGGAGAAGGTGGTAGAGTCAGAGCGCAAACAGGTGCATTCTTGTTGCCTTCCTCACCATATGAGGCTGTGATATTGGAACAGCATCTATTCTAAAACTTTAAACTTGCCTGAAAGCAGGTCTAAAATTATCCAGCTAACTTACAGGCTGATACAGTACAGTGCGCCCCGGCGGAGCGCACTGTTAACCCACGGTTGGACGCGCGTTTTCGATACGCTAGCTTTACCCCTTATTCAGTAAGGTGTTAGCAGTAGACGGCTTATGTGGAAATTTCTGGAACTGCTGCAAGCTGCATTACATGACCCATGTATGTTTTGGAATATATTGCAGGTGCAGGTGTTGCAGCAGGACTGCCAGAGCCTGCGAGAGGAAGGACAGACCTTCCGGGACAGATTGCAGACTGAGGAAGAGAAAAGCAGACAATTGGACGAGGAATGCATGCGACTGAAAAGCAATTTGGGTGTGTTACTTACCACCCCTAGACACAAACCAGTACAAATTGCGCCTAAGGATTCAAGTCTGAAATGACTGTACCATTGTTATATAGGGAAATGATAACCCCTCACCTAACCTTTGGAAGCCTCCAAAGGGAATGCACCTTGAGATTCACTTCACTTTATGTACAGGAGTGTGTGTGCACAGCTCTAATGCAGATTCACTTCACTTGATGTACAGGAGTGTGTGTGCACAGCTCTAATGCAGATTCACTTCACTTTATGTACAGGGAATGTGTGTGCACAGCTCTAATGCAGATTCACTTCACTTGATGTACAGGAGTGTGTGTGCGCAGTTCTAATGCAGATTCACTTCACTTTATATACAGGGAATGTGTGTGCGCAGTTCTAATGCAGATTCACTTCACTTTATATACAGGGAATGTGTGTGCACAGCTCTAATGCAGATTTACTTCACTTTATATACAGGGAATGTGTGTGCGCAGCTCTAATGCAGATTTACTTCACTTTATGTACAGGAGTGTGTGTGCACAGCTCTAATGCAGATTCACTTCACTTGATGTACAGGAGTGTGTGTGCACAGCTCTAATGCAGATTTACTTCACTTTATGTACAGGAGTGTGTGTGCACAGCTCTAATGCAGATTTACTTCACTTTATGTACAGGAGTGTGTGTGCGCAGCTCTAATGCAGATTTACTTCACTTTATGTACAGGGAATGTGTGTGCACAGCTCTAATGCAGATTTACTTCACTTTATGTACAGGAGTGTGTGCGCGCAGCTCTAATGCAGATTTACTTCACTTTATATACAGGAGTGTGTGTGTGCAGCTCTAATGCAGATTTACATCACTTTATATACAGGAATGTGTGTGCACAGCTCTAATGCAGATTTACTTCACTTTATATACAGGAATGTGTGTGCACAGCTCTAATGCAGATTCACTTCACTTGATGTACAGGAGTGTGTGTGCACAGCTCTAATGCAGATTTACATCACTTTATATACAGGGAATGTGTGTGCACAGCTCTAATGCAGATTTACTTCACTTTAAATACAGGAATGTGTGTGCACAGCTCTAATGCAGATTTACTTCACTTTATATACAAGAATGCGTGTGCCCAGCTCTCATGATTGCACCTAAGACTGAGTTTCGGTTCATTATCTTCTTACAGCACAGTCTGACTCCTCCAAAGCTGCTATCTTTACTCAGGTCATGGGGAAGGGGTTTAATCGGGCAGTGATATTTTGCTTCTGCTGACATTACTCTTGAATTGTTTCTGGTGTTCTCAGATGCTAAAGATGCCATCATTTCTCAGCTCCAAGAAGAAGGAAAGGTAAAAAGCTACATGGAGAATGGGCAGGAATTCTACTTGTCTTTCAGTGTGCACATCAGGAGATTATTGTTTAAGAGAAAAATCTTTAACCAGGTAAATTGGCCTATTTGAAAATTGTTTCTCTGCTTAAAGTACACATGGACTTCAGAGAGGCATTCTTGGGGAGAAGCGGAGGGGTTAAAATAGCATGCGTACCTTCAGTTTTCCAAGGTACACTGTAATGGAAGTGGACCCTTGTTGCTACGGTGTGGTTGGCACAGCCTAGGGAGTGAACCCTCTAGGCCTTCACTGACAGCTGGCGGATGGATCCTGGCATGAGACTGGTCAGGAACTTCACCTTCACTAGCCTCTTTCCCCCACAGGTTGAGCCCTTAGGTTCTGGGAACTGGCAGGACTTGGGCGAGTCTCTCTCAGGGCATAGAGTTGAAGAAACGTCAGGGCCAGGCAAGGGTCAGTGGCAGGCGGCAAGCAAAAAAAAATAAATAGAAAAGATCCAAAATGGTCCATCCAGTCTGCCCGGCAAGCTTCTTATGGTAGTATCTGTACCCCTGTGCAGAATACACCATGTTTCTCTTAAGGGTGGCAACTGCTGCTCCGTGCAGTTATAACCCATAAACATTTACTACAAGCAACATTTTTACTGGGGGATGAGGCTTCTTGAAACTTCAGACCATGCTGCTTGACCTGCTTTGCTTATGGACTTGACCGTAGAAGCAGTCCTGTATTTTTTTTTCCCCCTTATGTCTGCACAACAGTTCCCCAAATCATAAAAAGATTGGATAAGTTCTTGGAGGAGAAGTCCATTACCTGCTATTAAGTTCACTTAGAGAATAGCCACTGCCATTAGCAACGGTAACATGGAATAGACTTAGTGTTTGGGTACTTGCCAGGTTCCCTGTATGTACCCGAATCAGTCCAGACCGTGGGTTGAGCCTCCTGCTCAACCCAAAACTGAAAGGGTCTCCTATATCAGGACAGAGCCTACCCTGCAGCCCCTCAGTATTTGTCTGTCTCCAGCAGATGCGACAGCTCACCCTGCGGCTCCCTGTTTCTTTTTGCCTATTCCCTTTGGGGGGCTACTTTCTTCTCTAATTGTGTCGGATCAAGCAAGTATTGGTTATAATTTCAGGTTTTATTTAAAAAAAAAAAAAGTTTCTCTGATTCCTGTTAGGGGACAGTTTTTCTGTCCCCTCGCTTTGCCCCTTGTGTTACGTAGCCTAGGCTCCCTATTCCCTGTGTTCCTCGGCTGTGGGGTGAAATTGGTGGTGCCAGTCACTCCCCCTTTACAGCCTTCTCTCTCTCTTTCTCTCCCCGGGACATTTCCTTCCCCTGCCTGCCTGATTTAAAAAAAAAAAAAAAAATCAATCAATAATACTTCTGTCGGGTGAATTTAGTGTTGGCAGTCTTCTGAGAGAGAAGGGAGTGTGCAGGGTTCGTTCCTTTGCCTCCGCACCTTCAGCTATGGCTGCTCAGCTGATTTCTCTGATTTGGGGCCATGCCGCGGTCCCCTCTCTGTTTAGCCTCTCCCGCGAGGGGCTCTGCTCTAACGGCCTGCCAGGAGGGGAGGGTCCCTCCGTAGCAGCAATCACTTCAGGACACCGAGCCAGGCCTCTGAAGCGCAAACCGCGGGAACGGTGGCCATTTTGGGTTTTTTTGACGCTGCTATTATGGGGCAGCAGGACTCCCAGGACCCAGATTTTTTAGATTCCCGCCCCCCCCCCCCCCCCCCCCGATTTGAGCCCCGTGCAGTCCCCTGATGCAGGTCCTGACCCTCCCCCCTCCGTCCCCCCCTCCCCGGAGGTTCCAGGCCTCGCTTCTCTTCAGAATTTGTGCTTTTAATGCACAAATCTTATTTAGCCAGCCTGCAAGAAGACGCAGCCCCCCCCCCTCCTGCTCCTCCTCTCCCTAAAATTCTTCATATCGCTGCTCCGTCCGCCCCAGCGGTTCCTGATGCACAGGGGTCCGAGTGCAGGTGGTCCCGGAGTCCCTCCTCCCCAAGACCCCCCCGCTCCCTTGGATGCCCCGGACCAGGATCCAGATCTAAGGCACAGCTGGGCACGCTCCTCTTCAAAGGTAAGTTACTTTTTAGTGAGGACCTGGAACAACTTCTTAAATCCTTGGGTGAGAAGGTCCACAAACGTCCTGAAGATCGCCCAAAACAAGCGAGAACCTTCTTCCCTACTCGCACCCGCTTCAGGGGTCAGCGGAGATATAATCCTAGGGCGCGGGGTGCCTTCTGTAGAGGAAATTCCTCCAGGTCTTCGGATCAGTGGGTCCTCGAGATAATCGAGAGAGGCTATGCTTTAGAATTTGCTCGGGACCTGCCGGATCCATACATGTTCTCCCCGTGTGGCGATCGGAAGCGGGCTGCTGTATGTCGTCAGACTCTCGCCAGACTCTAGGGGCTGGGGGCTATAGACCCTGTTTCTGTGGAGGAATGGGACGCCAGCCAGTATTCTATATACTTCATGGTTCCAAAAAAGGACGACTCTTCGCCCCATCTTGGACCTCAAGAGGGTCAGCTGAGCCCTCAAAGTGCCCCATTTTCGGATGGAAACCCTGAGAACAGTTATAGCGGCTGTTCATCCCGGAGAATTTCTGGCCTCTCTCAACTTGACAGAGGCCTACCTGCACATTCCGATCCATGCCGAACATCAGTGGTATCTTCAGTTCCACTTCTTGGGGCAACATTTCCAGTTCCGGGCTCTCCCCTTCGGTCTGGCCACGGCACTGTGCACATTTACCAAGGTGATGGTGGTGGTGGCGGCCGCCCTCCGGCGGGCGGAGTCCTAGTCCACCCTTATCTAGACGATTGGCTAGTGCAAGCCAAGTCAGAGGCCTCATGTAAGCTGGCAGTGGACCGCATCCTTGCTCTCCTCTCCTCCCTGGGGTGGATAGTCAATTTTTCCAAGAGCAATCTCCGACCTTCCCAGGTCCTAGAATTCCTAAGGGCTCGGTTCGATACTCGGGTCGGCAAGGTATTCTTGCTGGACTGTCGAGCATTCAAGCTGATGGATCAAGTCCGAAGCTTCCTTTCCATGCCTCTCCCCACGGCATGGGACTACCTACAGGTTCTAGGGACCATGGCCTCCATGATCGACCTGGTTCCATGGGCTTTTGCGCATATGCGTCCTTTACAGAAAGCTTTGCTCTCCCGCTGGAAACCGGTGTTGGAACTGTTTCAAGCGCAGCTTCCTCTCTCCAACTCTACCATCAGAGACATACATTGGTGTCTATCGCTCAAGCACCTTCTGAAGGGCATATCCCTTCAGACTCCACAATGGATTGTCATCACGACGGACGCCAACTTCACCGGCTGGGGAGCAGTCTTCCAAACACAGGCCACGCAGGGGTACTGGTCCCCTGCTCAATCCCGCTGGCATATCAATCACCTGGAGGCTCGGGCGGTTCATCTGGCTCTTCAAGCGTTTTTCCCCCTGCTTCACCGAAGAGCAGTTCGGGTACTCTCGGACAACTCTACCACGGTGGCGTACATCATTCGCCAGGGGGGCACCAGGAGTCGCCTGGTGGCCCTCGAGGCCAGCCAGTTCTTCGCTTGGGCGGAGCACCATCTGCAGTGCTTAGCAGCATCGAGAATGTTCAAACAGATTTTCTGAGTCGCCAGTGGCTCGACCCCGGTGAGTGGGAGTTGTCCAACGTGGCAATGGAGCTGATTGTCAACCGGTGGGGTCCTCCTCACCTGGACCTGATGACAACCTTGGACAACGCCAAAGCTCCCAGGTTCTGCAGCCGCTGGAAGGAGCACTGCTCGGAAGGGGTAGATGCGCTGGTCCTTCCCTGGCCCCGCGACGTCCTTCTGTACGTGTTTCCCACATGGACCCTGGAGGGCAAGGTGCTCAGACGGATAGCGCTCACAGGGGTCCGGTCATTCTCGTAGCTCCCGAGTGGCCCCGTGGACCGTGGTTTGCGGATCTCGTAAACTTGTCAACGGATGACCCTCTTCATCTCGGTCATCTTCTGTACCTGCTCCGGCAGGGCTCTGTCTAGCAGCCTGGCTTTTGAACGACAGAGACTGAGAAAGAAGAGATATAGGGAAGACGTCATCTCCATTATCCTGCGTGCTCGCAAGACTTCTACTTCCCTCACCTATGTCTGGGTCTGGAAGGTTTTTGAGCTTGCCTGCGCGGAATCGGGTGTCTCTGCACACTCGGCCCCGGTTTTGCTGGTTATTTCCTTTCTCCAGCGCGATCTCTCTATTGACCTCTCATTCGGTTCGCTCCGGGTACAGGTCTCTGCCCTTGGCTCCCTCTTGGAAAGTCTTGAAGGTTATGCGGTTGCGTCTCATCCAGATGTTGTCCATTTCCTCAAGGGAGTAAATAGGAGAACAAAGGTAGTGAGGGGATTTAGGTAGGGCTGGGGGGCAGGTTAGATAGCGGAAGGGAGGGGAAGGTGGGGAGGGGCGGAAGGAAAGTTCCCTCCAAGGCCGCTCTGATTTCGGAGCAGCCTCGGAGGTAACGGGGAAAGCCATTGGGGCTCCCCTAGGGCTCGGCGCGCGCAAGGTGCACAACTGTGCACCCCCTTGTGCCTGCCGCCCCCAGATTTTATAACATGCGCGCAACTGCACGCACATTTTATAAAATCGGGCGTAGATTTGTGCGCCAGTTGCGCGCACAAATCTACGCCCATGCATAACTTTTAAAATCTGGCCCATTGTGAGGTGTGGTTTGTTAGGATTCCTTACTTTGGATCAATTTAGGAATAACCCACAGAGGCTGTACTACCTGAGCTTCCTGAAAAGGGGTCCTGTGTGGTCGTGAAAGATCATACTCGTTTCTCTGGATAATTGTTCTAGTTCAGTAAAAGATTTGAGCTTGCAGCAAATCTGAGAGATCCCATGCAAGCTCACCCTCCCTCCCTCCCTCCCTCCCAGAGCCCACACTCCTTTGCCAGTGCACTTTAATCCTGTCTTGGAGTTTTTTTTTTTGCCAGAATGTGGTCAAAATTAGTATAGCTGAACTTAAGAAGTGTTTGAATAAGTTTCTGGAGGACTGGTCCATTAACAATGATGAACCAGTAGACTTGGGGATTGTCATGCCTTGTTGCTGGGAGTAAACAAGGAAGGGATTTCCCCATTAGGACCTGCTGGATACTTCTAGTGATGCGGTCTGGTCACTGTCAGAGACAGGGTGGTGGTCTGACCCAGCACAGCCTTGATCCACTATTGTTTTGGTATTGTTATTGAATCCCTTTTGGCACCTGATAGTGCAGCACTGTCGCCCTCTATTCTGTTTTCAGAACACACTGTCCTCTTTTACTAAAGAGCATGAGGAGAACACTCGACTGCGTTGTGAGCTGGGGTCGTTGAGAGAGATGGCAGAGAGAGTACAGGTAAAAGTCCAATCTATGGCATGTCTCACTTCATGGGCACTTTCCCTTTGAAATTTCTTTTATTTTGCTCTTTGATAGAGGAGGAATCTGTAACAAAACAGGTTTTGCATGGTTTGTGGTTTATTATTCTGCCTGTGACACTTTTCCCCAGAGAACTCCTTTCTATGTGCTGGTCTGCAGGTGGTGCTTGTTCTCTGCACTGTAGTTCAAGCAGATGCTTTGAATGCTGCCTTCATTCAGCAAGAAGCTTGAACAGCATATATATATCCCAGCACGTCTGAGCTGTGTGCACTGATTGGCCCTGTAGACAGAGCCTGAAAGTGCTGGAATTCTCTAGTCTCGGCTGGGAGTACAAAGGGAGCTATGTTGAGGCCCTGTTCAGCTCCTGTGGACAACCTTCTTTCTTGATCTCCCCAGGCACTAGTAAGTAGTGAAAAGTGTTTAGTTAGTTTCTGCTGTTTAATCTTTGTTCTTTTACCTGTTCCCGATTGCAGATTTAAAGTATTTTCTGTTCACTGTTCCTACTTTGTTAAGCTTATTAGTTTGTCAGCTTTGCCTGTCTTAGACTGATTAACGATCCTAGTATACTGTGTATTTGTTCAGTGGGTATTTTTCTAGGAACTCTGTGACCCATGAGTTGTATGGGGTCCCAGTGACCCTAGAAACCATCAAGGGATAGTTTGGGGGTAGGGAACTTGCCCAGAGGCAAGCAGGACCTCAGTTGGTGGGTGGGAGGTATCCAGTGTAGGAGCACATGTGCAAGCGGGCCTATGTAGTACTTGGCAGGACCCTCTTGAGTGGCCACATTATTGCCCTGTGTGAGTGTTAGAGTGGCACTATGGCATTATGTGACAGCAACTTTTACCTCTTAGAAAGCTAATTAAACATATTTTAATTGCTGCTTCACACTGGAACAAACTCCACTCTCCAGTTTTATCTGAGATATATAGGAGTTTATGGGGTGTATATCACATGGAAAGCTTGACAGCATCTTCATCCAGTCAGACCAGGCCAGACTAGTAGGTTGTTCACACCAACAAGCAGAAAACAGGCTCTCTGATGTCACTCTTTATATACAACCGTGCTGACACCAGCCTGCAAGTATTCCTGTAACAAGCTGAGAAACATAATACCATCAAATCAGGCCTGGTCCGTCTATATTAAAGGAAAGGAAATTATCAGGTAAGAAGTAATGTCACCTCTGTTACGATAGTTTAAGGACCCTTAGAAAGGTCGAGAAACCATTTGAAGATTGGGTCTCAGTTTCTCAGCCTGTGTGATGGGCGAGAGGGTGGTGGGTGAGTTCTGAGGGGACTTAGAGGGGGTTTGTTCAGTCACTGTAGGGATGTTGTTGGGCTTGTTTTGGCTTTGCTACATGATTTTTCCTTGTTAGTTCCTCTCACCCCATCTCTAACCCACTCATAGCTCCTTCTTTGATTTATAGGTAAGAGGCACTTTCATATTAAAAATCAACCTTTTTTCTCTAAAGCACAGGATTGCCCCAGCCCTTACTAAAAGTTAAGTTATCCCCCTTGCAGGTCACTACCAGATTAACAGCGAGTACACCACATAAATTTCAAGGACTCTAATTTATTCATCCCTACTCACTTAGCAATCTGAATTTAACTATGAACTCAACATTATTAAGAATAAGGCAGCAGTCCAGTAGCGAGATGGGTTTTTCCAGTCTTTTGTATTTAGTGTCGCATGTGTTGTGAGTGAATGGTTTAGTGGACCCTTGGGCCGACCTGTGAGAGATTGGGGAGAGGTGGACTATAGTCTCTGGTGAGTGACAGGTCGGGAGGCGGGTACCAGGCAGGTGTTGGACGTGAGCTTCACCCTGGTGGAAGCCGGTACCTCCCCGGGAGGAAGCCCGTAGGAGCCCGGCTACTGGGACTTAGGAGATCACGAAGGCTGGAGCTGGAGCGGGCAGGCAGGGATCAGGAGTCAGGCAGGACCTGTAGCAGGCAAGGACTGAAGCAAGCAGGAACTGAAGCAGAACTGGCTACTGGAACCAGACAGGAGCTGAAGCAGGACTGGCTACTGGAACCAGACAGGAACTGAAGCGGGACTGGCAACTGGAACCAGACAGGAACTGAAGCGGGACTGGCTACTGGAACCAGACAGGAGCTGAAGCAGGACTGGCTACTGGAACCAGACAGGAGCTGAAGCAGGACTGGCTACTGGAACCAGACAGGAAATGAAGCAGGACTGGCTACTGGAACGGGACAGGAGCTGAAGCAGGACTGGCTACTGGAACGGGACAGGAGCTGAAGCAGGACTGGCTACTGGAACGGGACAGGAGCTGAAGCAGGACTGGCTACTGGAACCGGACAGGAACTGAAGCAGGACTGGCTACTAGAACCAGACAGGAGCTGAAGCAGAACTGGCTACTGGAACCAGACAGGAGCTGAAGCAGAACTGGCTACTGGAACCGGACAGGAGCTGAAGCAGGACTGGCTACTGGAACCAGACAGGAGCTGAAGCAGGACTGGCTACTGGAACCGGACAGGAACTGAAGCAGGACTGGCTACTGGAACGGGACAGGAGCTGAAGCGGGACTGGCTACTGGAACCGGACAGGAGCTGAAGCGGGACTGGCTACTGGAACCAGGCAGGAACTGAAGCGGGACTGGCTACTGGAACCGGACAGGAGCTGAAGCAGAACTGGCTACTGGAACCGGACAGGAGCTGAAGCGGGACTGGCTACTGGAACGGGACAGGAGCTGAAGCGGGACTGGCTACTGGAACGGGACAGGAGCTGAAGCGGGACTGGCTACTGGAACGGGACAGGAGCTGAAGCGGGACTGGCTACTGGAACGGGACAGGAGCTGAAGCGGGACTGGCTACTGGAACCGGACAGGAGCTGAAGCGGGACTGGCTACTGGAACCGGACAGGAGCTGAAGCGGGACTGGCTACTGGAACCGGACAGGAGCTGAAGCGGGACTGGCTACTGGAACGGGACAGGAACTGAAGCGGGACTGGCTACTGGAACCGGACAGGAGCTGAAGCGGGACTGGCTACTGGAACCAAGCTGGAACTGAAGCAGAACAGGTTACTGCAAGCAAGCCAGACAGAAGCAAGACTTGGGCACAGAGCAAGACAAGTCTCAGGCAGGAACGGAGT